>NW_008705579.1:421442-530529 GCF_000186865.1 Aureococcus anophagefferens
AGGACTCATGGCGTCGGAGCTCGAGGCGCTGCGCCGGCGCGTGGCCCAGCTCGAGGAGGAGAACGCGACGCTCAAGAGCCGCGGCGCCGTCGACGTGTCCGCGTCCATCGACGCGCTGCAGCGCGTCTTCCAGCAGCGCCTCGAGTCGAGCTCCGCGTTCCTCACGCCGCTGGTGCTCCCCGACGTCAAGAAGCGCCAGTTCTTCGCCGTCGCGTGCTTGTTCTTCGCGTACCCGCTCTCTCTGGCCGCGTCGGGTTACGCGGTCTACGCGGTCCTGGCGGCCCGGTCGCGCGCGGGCGCGGCGGCGATGATCCTCTACGCCACCTGGGTCGCCCGCGACGACGCGCCGCGGCGCTGCGGCCGGAGGATCCGCGCGCTGCAGCTGTCGCGGTTCTCGAGCTGGCTCGGCGGCTACTTCCCCATCAAAATCCGCAAGGCCAGCGCCGACGCGGACTTCGACGATCGATCGGTCTACCTCTTTGGGTATCATCCGCACGGCATCATCTCCGTGGGCTGCTTCACGCAGTTCGCGTTCGACGGCTCCGGCGCGTCGAAGCTCTTCCCGAAGCTCCGCTTCCACTGCGCGACTTTGGGCTTCAACTTCCGCATCCCCTTCTTCCGGGAGCTGCTCCTGGGCCTCGGCATCATAGAGGTGTCGGCGAAATCCATCAAAAACGCGCTCTCGTCGGGGCCCGGCGCGGCCGTCGTCATCGTGCCCGGCGGCGCGGCGGAGAGCCTCGACGCGTCGCCGGGCGGCGAGCACGTGCTCACGCTGCGGAAGCGCAACGGCTTCTTCCGCATCGCGCTGCAGCACGGCGCGAAGCTCGTGCCCGTGTTCTCCTTCGGGGAGAACGACCTCTACGGCGTCGTGAGCCCGACGGGGCCCGTGCGGCGGCTCCAGGCGGCGGCGCTGCGGCTCTTCGGCTACGCCGTGCCCGTCTACCTGGGAGCGGGCTCGAACTCGGCGACGTTCGGCAGCCCCATGCCCATGCGGCGGCCCATCATCACCGTCGTCGGCGACCCGATCGCCTGCCCGCGCATCCCGGAGCCGACGCAGGAGCAGATCGACGACCTGAAGGTCCAGTACATCGAGCGGCTCCGCCTCGTCTTCGACAAGTTCGCCCAGGACCAGCAGGTCCTCACCATCGACAAGTAATCTTTTAGGCCTCGAGCATCTCCGCGACGAGGTCCGCGGCGCCGTCGTAGGTTCCGACGAGCCAGAGGATCATGCGGACGTCGACGCCGATGGAGCGCGAGTAGCGCGGGTCGTACTTGTACTCGTTGACGAGGCCCGGGCGCTGGCGGTCGAAGTTGATGGCGACGAAGCGGCCCGCCGCGTCGAGCACGGGCGACCCGCTGTTGCCGCCGAGCGTGTCCGTCGAGTAGAGCACGTTCGCCGGCGTGTCCCGCGCGCCGCCGCGCGCGAGGTCCAGGAAGCGCGCCGGCGGCGCGAAGTCGCGCGCTCGCGCGTCGCCGGCCTCGTAGCGCGACACCGCGTCGTCCGCCTTGTCGACGAGCCCGCCGAGCGTCGTCCGCGGCGCGTGGACGACGGCGTCGCAGGGACTGTAGCCCTCGACGAAGCCCGCGGAGAGGCGCAGCGACCCGTTGCAGTCCGGGTAGGCCGGCTCGCCCGCGTCCAGGCCGCGCTGGAGGTCCAGGAGCTCCGCGCAGAGCCGGTCGCGGCGGCCGACGAGCGCGCGCGTCTCGTCGCGGTCCGCGAGGAAGGGCGGGTAGCAGGACTCGATGACGCCCATGAAGACGTCGGACTGGACCTCCCAGGCCATGTCTTTGGGCGCCGCGAGCATCGCGCGGAGCTCGTCCTTGCCGAGCTTTCTTAACCTGGACTTGTCGACGAGCGACCGCGCGGCCTCCAACGTCTCGCAGCCGCCGGGTGTCATGCCGTGGACCATGTTCAGGTGCATGGGCAGGGTCAGCGCCGCCTCGACGGCGCCCTCGTCGACGGGGTCGACGGGCACCGTCGGCAGGCCCACGACGTCGCGGCGCACGTCGCGGCGATCCGCGTTGAAGGCCAGGTCCAGGTTCGGCGCCCGCGGCGCCGGGTAGAGCGCGGCCCAGTTCGACCCCGTCAGGGCATCCAACACGAGCGCCGCCTCGAGGGGCGCGTGGACGTCGTCGAGGCGCTTCGCGAGGCGCGCCGCCGTGAAGTCGAGATTCCGCTCCCGGAGGTAGGCCTCGCGCGCGTCGTCGGGCTTCGCCGACTCGATGGCCGCGTCGTAGAGCGCCGACGCCGCCGCGAGGAGGGCGCTGCCGTGGTAGACGCCCGTCAGCTTCTCCAGCGCGTCGCGGCGGCCCGCCGTCGCCTCGAGGCGCGCGTAGACGCGCGCGAGCTCGTCGAGCAGCGGCCGCGCGGCCGGCGCGGCGGCGACGAGCGCCTGCTCCTCGGCCTCGCGCTCGGCGACGAGGCCCACGCGCCGGAGCATGGCCCGCTTGCCCGACGACCTTTTCAACTCGTTCGCGAGCGACTTCCTCGCGGCGGCGATCTTCAGCCGGCAGCCGCCGCCGGCCGCCGGCGGCGCCGGCGCCGGCGGCGCCTTCTTCGGGTAGGTCGGCTTGCCCCGCGTCTTGGCCGTGACGCCGAGGTCGACCATCTTGGGCACCGCGCGGCGGGGCTCGGCCGCCGCGTACGACGCGATCCTCGGCGCGGCGGCCGCGGGCGCCGGCGGCGGCGCGCGGCCCTCGTCCTCGTCGAGGGCCCGCTCCATGAGGTCGAGCTTGCGCCGGAAGTCGCGGCAGAGCGACGGCACGGCGACGGCCTCCGCGTACCTGAGCCGCGACGCGGGCGCGTAGCGCGTCGTCCGCCCGGGAAACCCGAGGAGGAAGACGAAGTCGCCGGCGTCGGCGCCGCCGGGCGCCGTCCGCAGGTGGGCCGACGGCGCGTAGGGGCGGCCGTCGGCGCCGTAGGCGCGCAGCAAAGCGAAGTCCGCGGTGTGCCGGGGCCACTCGAAGTTGTCGACGTCGCCGCCGAAGTTGCCCAGCGACCGCGGCGGCACGTAGACGAGGCGCACGTCGCTCAGGCGCTCGTAGACGAAGAGCGTGTAGGTGCGCTCGGGCCACGTCGCCTTGACCTCGCAGCGCGCGCCGCCGGCCTCGCCCGCCTCGCGGTCCTTCGCCGTTTTCAGAGCCGCGTCGCGGAACGCGAGCGCGCGCTTGAGCGGGTCCGCCTCCGCGCCCGCGGCGTCGACGACGGCGGCGCTCACGTCCTCGCAGCGCCGCGTGATCCAGCACTCGTAGCTCTCCGTCGCGACCTCGTCCGCGCGGCTTTTGGCCACGAAGCCGTCCTCGAGGTAGTCGACGCCCGCGCGCCGGCTCGCGGACCGCACGGCGTCGAGGGCGACGTGGTGGTTCGTCACGATGAGGCCGCTCTTGCTGATGAAGGAGCCCGTGCCGCCGCGGCCGCTCGCGCCGACGGACACGAGCGCGTTCGAGAGAGCCGACGCGTCGGCGTCGGGGCCCGTGCCGTCGATGGCCGCCGCCGGCAGCTCGAGGCCCAGCGCGGCGAGCTCGCCGTGCAGGGCCGCCGTCTCGCCGATGGGCCACGTGCGGAAGCGGCTGCCCATGGCGCTCGCGATCTTGCTCGCGGCCATGCTCTCTCTTGTGGGTTTTTTATCAGCGAGTGCAACACCCGATTCAACAACGAGTGATGCCTGGAGAAACGATGATGTGCCTCTCTAAAGCGTGACATAAGGCTGCCCGCCCGCGCCCCTGCGCCCCGCCTCTCCACGACCATGGCGCCGCGAAAGGCGAAAGCCGCAGCCTTGGCGGTCGCACGAGAGCGCATCGATGGAGCGGCCACGGCGCCGAGAATCGCGCAAGTCGCCGCGCTGGCAAAGACGTCGTCGAGGCGCGCCAAAAAGCAGCCCGAGGAGGAGCCCAAGGAGAACAAGTTGACGGGCATGCTCAAGGAGCTCAAGGAAATCGAGGAGGCCATCCACGACCAGGAGGTCGAGATCGCCAAGTACGAGAAGGACCTGCAGAAGGTCATCGACACGCCGGCGGCGGACCTCGGCGCGACGGACGAGGGCAAGGACATGCTCCTCCACATGCGGTGCTGGTTCGACCTCGTTTTACAGAGGCGGCGCGAGCACCTCGTGCAGAAGCACCACTACCTGACGATCTCGGCCATGACGGGCGACCAGGAGTCCGGGTCGCCGCGGCGCAACGCGCGCCAGATCGCCGTGCGCGCCGTCTGGGACCGATGGCGGCTCTGGGTCGAGTGCCGCGTCGCGCGGCGGACGGACCCGGCGGCCGGCAACCGGCTCCGCGCGCTCAACGCCATCTACGAGACGACGGCGACGGAGCTCGGGGCGCATTCCTTCAAGCACCGGCCGACGCAGCACAGCTTCGTGCGGCCCGCGCCCAAGTTCGACGACAACGCGTCGCAATTGACCGTGGGGTCCATGCGGTCGTCGTTCACGTACGCGTCGGGCGCGACGCCGGGCCGAACTCAAATCTTCAACCCGACTTCAACGTGAGCGTATTGGACAGTTTCTTTTTGCTGGACGGGGCGTTCCACTGGTTGATTTCCACACAGGCGCGACGTGGATCACGGGCAACTCGTCGCTGGCGTCCGGCGCGTCCCGCAAGTCCGCCGTGCGGCGCTGGGTGCCCGCGAGCCCGCCGCGCGGCGCGCGCGCGCCGCCGCCCGCGCGCAAGACTCCGCGGCGGCGGAAGCACGCGAAGCCGGCGCCGGCCGTCGACGCGCTTCCGCAGCTCAGCGAGGCGGAGCTGATCCAGCGCGCGGAGCGCAAGATGTCGACGCTCCGGGGCGCCATGCGCATCTCCCGCAAGCTCCGGCGGCCGGGGACGTCGTCCTCGCAGCGGCCCGGCGGCCTGCTGCCCACGCGGCCCGCGACGACCGCGCCGAGCTCCCGCGCGCGGCACTGGCCCCGGGGCCGCGCGTCGCCGTCGTCGGCGCCCGCGGGGCTGTCGCCGCTAATGTAGTGTGGGTGTTACCCGCCGCGGCGCCGCGACCGCGCGACGGACTGGCCGTCGCCGTCGTCGGCCTTCTTCTCCTCGTCGGGCTCCGCGCGGCGGTCGTCGGCGCGCGCGTGCTCGACGCCGTCGTCGTCGTCGTCGGACGTGTCGCCGAGGTCCTCGGAGTCCGAGTCCGAGTCCGAGTCCGGCGCTTCGACTTTCCACGCCGCGGACCGCGACGTCATCGTGCCCGGCAGGAGGCACGTCCAGTCCGCGGCCTTCTTCCGCGTGTCCAGGCTCCAGAAGTCGTCGAGGGCGAGCTCGCGGTCGCCGACCTCGAGCGCGCCCGCGGCGACGTAGAGGACCTTGTTGACGATCGCGGCGCACGCGCCGATGCGCGGCGGCGGCGCCGTCGGCCGCGGCGCCGCCGGCTTCGGCGGCGCGGCGGCGTCGGCGGCCTTGTGGCGCGGCGGCGCCGGCGGCGGCACGGCGAGGGCCGACGCGAGCGCGGCGACGTCCCAGGGCGCGGCCGGAGGCGGCGCGTCGGCCTCGCGCTCCGAGGCCTCGCGGCGCTTCCACTTGCGCTTGCCGAGGTCCAAGACGTGCAGATCGTCGTAGAAGAGCGACGTCGACGAGAGCCCGTCGCCGTCGACGTCGTGGACGCCGCCGAAGACGTGGGCCTGGTCGAGGCGCGCGGCCGACGCCGCGCCGCAGCGCTTGTCCGGCGTCGCGCCCTTGAGAGGCACGCGCTCCCACGAGCTCTCGGGCGTCGCGTCTCCCGCGAAGGGGTCGCCGATGGTCAGCTTCCAGCAGTCGCCGTGCTCCTTGCCCTGGGCCTTGACGGCGTTGTCGCACTTGATCTCGCTGTAGCCGCCCCAGATCGTCGCGTGGTCCTCGGTGGACGCGAAGAGCACGCCGCCGGATCGCACGGGCGGCTTCGCGACGCCGGGCCGCTTCGAGAACTTGAGCTCGCGCCACTCGTTGTCCGAGGGGCTGTAGAGCCAGGCGTCGTTCATGAACGTCGCCTCGACCTCCGACGACGCCTTGAAGAAGCCGCCGAAGAGCAGGATCTTCCCGCGCCACTCGCAGCAGCGGTGGCCGCTCCGCGCGGACGGGCCCTTCTTCTTCGCCGGCTCGACGAGCTCCCAGGCGTGGGTGCGCGTGTCGAGGCGCCAGAGGTCGCGGTAGTGGTAGAACTGCGTGAGCGTCGCGTACTCGCCGCCGAAGACGTAGACGTGCTTCCCCAGCGCGACGGCCTGGTGCGCGCAGCGCGGCGACGGCGCGTTCAGCGACGCGACGGCGTACCACTCGTCCTTCGCCGTGCGGTAGCGGTAGAGGTCGTTGAAGACCGTCGTCTGGTCGCCCTCGTTGAGCTCGCCGCCGAACAAGTAGAGGTCGTCGCCGACGGCCGCGAGCGACGCGTTGCACCGCGGCGGGAACGGCGCGAAGGCGCCGTCGGTCGGCGGTTCGAGCTTCGCGACCGTGACCTCCGTGCGCGCGGCGTCCTTGAGGCGCTGCGCGGCGATGAGCGCCAGCAGGTCCACCTCCTCGTCGGGGCCGGCGAGCTTGCCCTCGCGCTTCGCGGCGCAGCGCTCCTGCTTCGCCGCCTTGCGCTGCTTCTTGGCGAGCTCCTTCGCGGGATCCTTCTTCTTCTTGCCGCCGCCCATCGTTTGCTGGGAGTCGTGCCCGCTAAAATCTCTCGCCCATACGAAGTGCTCCTCGAGCTCGACAGCTCCACGACTGGTTGAAGCGATGTTGCCTTTTGCGCGCGACGGCTGCGGCTAGAACTAATCGACGCAGCCGCTGGCAAAGCAGACGCAACGCTCTCTCTCGCACTCTCCGAAGCTCGACTCCTTCGTTTAAGCCGCGCGCGTCCCGGACCCCGCGCCGCCGCGGCCGCGCGAGCTCAGGACGCGCCGCCGACGTAGGCCTCGTCCAGCGGCCCGGCGTCGCCCGCGGCGATGTTCTGGCCGTCGGCGCCGAAGAGCGCGCCGTAGGTGTCGAGGAGGAGGCCGTAGTTGTTCGATCGGAGCTTCGTGTCGCGCGCGTACGTCGACGTGACCTGCATGCCCGGCTTGAGCGCGTGGTCCTCGGCCGTCCAGGCGAGGAAGGTCTTGGCCGCGTCGGCGCAGAGCGCCGCGGCCGTCGCGACGCTGTCGGCGCCCGCGGGCAGCGACACGTCGACGGCGACGGGCGACCGCATGAGCGCTTCCGTCTCGCTCGCGGGCGCGGGCTTCGGCGCGCCGGCGACGCCCGCGCGCCAGTCCCGGAGCCCGCCGTAGAAGCGCTTCTCCAGGTCGTCGCGCTTGCCCCGGGCCATGAACGCGTCGCGGCTGTCCGGTTCCGGGAACGACCCGTCCGGCAGCGCGGTCTCGTAGCCCACGGCCGCGCGCGGGCGGAAGTCGACGTACACATCCACGGCGTCCGCCGTGACCGTCGTCCGCGCGACGAGGTGCGGCACGTCCTTGAGCGGGCCGCACCACACGGTAAGCGAGCTCACGGTGACGTCGCCGCCGGCGACGCGGAGGTCCGACGCCCACGCGACGTTGTCGTCGCCGGGCGCCTCGTAGGACTTCAGCGTGCCGCCGCCGCCCGTGGCGGGGGCGAAGCTCGCCAGGCCGAGGCTCGCGGGGTAGTCCTTCTCCATCAGGTTGAGGGCCGACTTGATGCTCGACATCGACGCCTCCTGCGACGCGAAGAGCGTCTCCGCGGCGTCGGCGGGCGCGGCGGCGACGCGCGTGAGCGGCGCGCGCGCCCGCGGCGCGACGAAGGCGGAGGCCGTCGCGAGGAGCGTGAGCGCGGTAGCCATCGATGAGCGCGATCCTCCAGCCATCGATGCGGCGTCAGCGGCAGCCTGGGTGCAACGTTGTGTGCAAACATCTTCGTTGAGGCCTTCCGGATGGTGCGCATGGGCTGCCTCGTGCCCGCCATGATCGCTTTCGCGCTGCCAGTCGCGAGCACGCCCGTCAACGGCAACATGCGGTCCTTCGGCACGGCCATCAAGGAGTCGCCCATCGCCGCCGGCGAAGAGAAGACCGCCTTCGAGCACACGCTCCCCTCCGGCGCGACCCACGGCGCCATCACGCAGCAATGGCACGGCGGTTTCGGCAATTTCAACCTCCGCGTTCGGATCTACGTCGACGGCGAAACCACCGCGAGCGTCGACTACGACGTCGGCATGGCGCACGGCGCGGGCCCGAACCAGACGCACGTCCGCGGCCGCGACGACCCGGCCGGGGAGCCGCCCTGGGCCGCGGGCGAGTCCTTCGGCCGCACGCACGACAGCGGGTTCTGGAACACGTACCTGGTCCCCTTCGCGAGGAGCGTCCGCGTGACCGTGACGAACCCGACGGCGGTTCACTTCTGGTACATGGTCCGCGGCGTGGAGCAGGCGCCGCTCGTCCTGTCCGGGCTCGAGCTCCCGCCCTCGGCGCGGCTCCGGCTGCAACGGACGACGGCGACGGTCCGGGCGAACTCCGTCGTCGCGCTCGCGAACGTCTCCGGGACCGGCGGCCTGCTCCGGCAGCTGACGCTCGTCGCCAATTCGTCGGACTACCTCTTCCAGGAGGGCTGCATGTCCGCGCGCGTCGACGGCGCGGGCCTCTGGCTGTCGTCGGGGTTGGAGGACTACTTCCTCGCGGCCTATTTCGGCGGCATGGCGCCGATGCACCAGCCCTTCGGCGGCTTCGACCTCGGCGCCGTCGACGAGCCGAGCCCCAGCGGCGACCCCAACACCGTCGCGGCATACAGGATCCACGAGAAGGACCCCATCCTCTTCACGGAGTCCTTCGAGCTTTATTGGATCGCGTCCTCGGACGCGCCGCTCCACAAGGGCACGAGCGCCTGGTGCAACGGCGACTGGCCCGCGAAGGACGTCCCCACGACGCCGTCGACGCCCGACAAGGCCGGCCACGTCTCCGTCGACGCCATCGCCTGGCTCTACGTGTGGTGAGCGGGGGCGGCGCGCGGTGGCGTAAAACCCCCGGCGCTCGCCGATGCCTCGCGCCCGAGCGCCGAGCTCGCGAGCTTGAGCACCACCAAGTGCTTGCACCGCGCCGCCACCACCACCAACCACGTCGCATCGGCACGATGGGCCGCTCGTCGTCGAGCAGCAGCAGCGACGGCAGCCTGAGCAGCGGCGCCCGGGAGCGCAAGGAGAAGAAGGCGAAGAAGAAGGCGCTCAAGAAGGCCCTGAAAAAGGAGAAGAAGGCGGCGAAGAAGGCCAAGAAGGCGTCGAAGAAGGAGAAGAAGTCGAAGAAGCGCGCGCGCGCCGACAGCTCGAGCGGCGACGACGAGCCCGAGAAGCGCGCGCGCGTCGACAGCGGCGCGGGCGCCGGCGACGCCGCTCTAGCCGACCTCCTCGAGGAGGACATGGGCCGCCGCGACTCGCTGGACCTCGGCCGGCCGGCGAGCCCGCCGCCGGCCGCCGCGGCGCCGCCGCCGCGGCCCGCGGCCTACGACGACGACCCCGCCGACGCGGTCTACGTGCCCGACCGCGGCGCGCCGCCGCCGCCGCGCGACGGCCACGACCGCGGCGGCTACGTCGACCGCGACGAGCCCTACGCGCGCGCGCCCGACGAGCCCGGCGCGGAGGACTTCGCCGACGAGGCCGCGGCGGCGGCCGCGGAGGCGCTCGTCGCCGAGCGGGTCAAGGCGCGGTCGGACCGCGACTACGGCCGCGCGGACGACTTGCGCGACGAGCTGCGCCGCGTCCACCAGGTCTACGTGAGCGACAAGGACCGGACCTGGCGCCGCGAGCGCGGCCGCGACGGCGGGCCCCGGGACCGGGGCCGGGCGACGCTGCCGCCGTACGAGCGCGGCGACGACGAGCCCGGCGCGCCGGCCTTCGAGAGCGACGACGCGCTTCAAGCCGCCGAGGCGCTCGTCGCGGAGCGCGCCAAGTGCCGCAGCGACCGCGAGTACCGGCGCGCCGACGAGCTCCGCGACGAGCTGCGGCGCGTCCACAAGGTGCACGTCGTCGACAAGGACCGGATCTGGCGCCGCATCGCCGTCCGCGGCCGCGGGCCCGTGCGCGCGCGCCGGTCCCCGAGCCGGTCCCGGTCGCGGTCCCGGTCGCCGTCGCCGCCGCCGAAGCAGGCCGAGGTCTCCGAGGCCGTGCTCGCGCAGCGGAAGCGCAACGCGGACCGCTTCGGCGGCGACGGCGCGGGCGCCGCGCGCCTCGCGGCGAAGACGGGGCTCGCGAAGCTCCCCGGGTCCGGCGCGCCGGCGGACTTCGAGCTGCCGGCGTCGTCGACGCCCGCGGACTCGGCGCCGGAGCCCGAGCCGGGCCCGTCGGCGGCCGAGCTCCGCGCGGAGCGGCTCCGCAAAGCGCGCGAGAAGCAGGAGCTCCTGCGCGCGCAGATGGCCGCGGAGCTGCCGCCGGCGTCGGAGGCGCCGCCGAAGCCCAAGGCGCCCGCGCCGCCGCCGCCCGCGAAGAAGGTCGTCTCGCTCAAGGGCAAGCCCCGGCCGCCGCCGGCCGAGGACGCGCCCGAGGCGGCGGCGCCCGAGGCGGCGGCGGCCGAGCCCGCGCTCCGCTACGGCAAGGACGAGCTCCTGGGCCTCCGCGGCGCGGCGCCCAAGGAGGCGCCGGAGCCGGAGGCGCCCGCCGCCGCCGCGCCCAAGCCCAAGCCCAAGCCCAAGCCCGCCGCGGCGCCCAAGCCCGTCGCCGCCGCGCCGGAGCCGGAGGCCGCGGCGCCCAAGCCCGTCGCCGCGCCGGCGCCGGAGCCGGAGCCCGCGGCGCCGGCCCCGGAGCCCGAGGCCCCCGCGCCCGCGGCGGCCGCGCCGTCGCTCACGAAGGCGCAGGTCGACAAGATGACCGTGCCCCTGCTGAAGAAGGCCCTCGAGGCCCGGGGCCTCGAGGTCAAGGGCCTCAAGGCCGCCCTCAAGGGGCGGCTCCTCGACGCGCTCGGGCTCTAAGACTGCCTTATACAGCCCGCCGTCGCGCGAGGCCGCTCATTGGAAGAGGTCCTTGTACTTGCCCTCGATGTGGCCGACGAGGTCGTCGTAGTTCTTGAGGTCGAACTCCTCGCCGAAGCTGCAGAACCGCGTCGGCGACAGGCACGCGCCGTCCTCGATCGTGCCGACGACCTCGACGCAGCCGCTGCGCAAGGACGCGTGAGGGGAGGTCGCGCGCGGCGGCGCGGGGCATCGGGGCGCGGCGCGGGCGTGCGCGCGCGTCGCGTGGGGAGGTCGCGCGCGGCGTCGCGGGCGCGCGGCGCGGGAGAGGGACGGAGAGGCGCACCTCGCGGGGAACTCCAGCGAGTGCGCGGAGATGGACACCGCGACGCCGTCGGACGTCTCGATGGCGTTCTCGCCCGTGACGCGGCCGACGACGCTCACCATCTTGCCCGGCTCGTACTTGGCCAGGCCGGCGCCGTTCGTGCGCGCGCAGATGCCCGTCTCGAAGAACTACAGGGGTAGCGGGTGAGCGGAGGCGCGACGGCGCGGCGGGGGCGCGCGCGGCGCGATTTTTGCGCGCGGTCGATCGATGCGATCCATGCGATGCGAATGAGAGCGTGCGCGCGTCGTTTTGGGCGGGTTGGGTGGTTGCTGGAGTGGGCACCCACCTCCGCCATGTTTTGAACGAGCTGAAGCTTCCCGCGGAACCGAGCTGCACAGAGAGGGTGCTGATCTTCGCTGGGCTTTGTTCGTCATATGAGGCTGCCCAAACTCGATTAACGATGCTGGCGCTCAACGCCTACCGCGCCTGGTCGCGGCGGCGCCCGCTGTCGGCGGCTTTTGCGACGTGCTTCGTCAAGGGCAGCGCGTCGGACGCCGTGGCCCAGCACTTGGAAGACGAGCCCTTCGACGCACCGCGGAATTTAGCCTTCGCCAGCTTCTCGGGCGCGTACCTGGGCATCGGCCAGCACTTTGTGTATAACATCGCCTTCACGCGGGCCTTCGGCGCGGGCCGCGACTGGGCGACGGCGGCGAAGAAGGTCGCGGCGGATTCGTTCGCGCACGTGCCGCTCCTATATTTGCCGCTCTACTACCCGTTCAAACAGATCGCGCTCGGCGACGGGCCCTACGGCGAGCGCGCCGCCGACGGCCTCCGACGCTACGCGGACGACGCGCCCGTCGTTCTGACGACGTACTGGAAAACCTGGCCCGCGGTGCACTTCGTCTCCTTCAGCGTCCTCCCGCCGGAGCTGCGCATCGGCTTCGTCGCGTCGGCGTCCTTCCTCTGGCTCATCTTTCTCTCCTACGCGTCGCACGAGACCAGGGCGCCCGCCGCGGAGGACTAACGACCGTAGGCGTCCCACGCGCGGGGCCAGCTCCAGCCGAGGAGCTCGAAGAAATGCCGCTCGTAGAAGAGGAGGTCGTCGGCCATGTCCCGCGTCAGCCCGATCCGCGCCATCGTCGCCATCGGGTCGCTCTCGAGCGTCGCGTTCGCCGGCTCGCGCGGCGCCTGCGCCGCCTTCGAGACCGCGCCCCGGTTCGTCCAGGACGCGTAGGGGTTCGCGCGCACCTTCAACTGCGGCAGCCCGAGGAACTCGGCGAGCCTCGGCCCGCAGACGTCGCGCGCCACGCACCAGTCCATGCGGAGCACGAGCACGCTTTCCCTCCCGAAGACGCGGAAGAGCACGTCGACCAAAAACACGAAGTGGGCGCTCTCGAAGAAGGTGAGCGTGATGGGGCTGCCGACCCGCGCCGGCGTCTTCCAGCGGCCGCCGATGTCCAGGTCGCCGAGGCCGCGGAACGGCGACGCGGCGAGCGAGCACGCGGGCGCCCAGTCGCCCGCGCGCGCGCAGCCCGCGGCCCGCAGCTTCGCCGCGTACGCGTCCCACTGCCGCGCGAGGAACGTGGTCGGGTCGTCGCGGCTCTCCCGGAGGTGGCGCTCGAAGTACTGCCACGGGTAGCGGAGCGAGAGCGCGAGCTTCGCCGCCGGGTTCGTCTGCCAGATCGCCAGCAGGTAGCAGACGTGGGACGAGTACTCCGGCGTCTTGTCGACGACGAGCTTCGGCGCCTGCTTGGACTCGAGGCACGCGCGCCGGTCGTCGTCGCAGCGGACGCGGACGCCCTGTCGCGCGCGAGTCCGCTGCAGGTAGTTCGAGTAGTCGTTCCGCCAGATGCGCTTCGGGTTGTTGAAGAAGTTGAGCTCGCCCTCGCCGGCCGGCGCGGCGGCGACGGCGCAGAGCTTGCCCTTCTGCGTGTTCCTGCAGGCGCGGATGAGCTCCTCGCGGAGCGACGTCGTGCCGGTACGCGAGTAGCCCACGAGGAACGCGTCGACGGGCGCCATGCGCCACATGCGGCCCGACGAGTCGGCGATGCACTGCTTCGACGCGTTGAGGTGTAACGTCGGCAAATAGGCATCCAACGCGGCGCGCACGGCGCGCGTGTCGAGCTTGACGGGCACGATGGACCGCAGCGCCGTGGCGTCGTCGAAGCGGGCCAGAGGGATGTCGCGCACGGGGATCTCGCAGTCCAGGGCGGTCGCGGCGGCCAGCGCTGCGATCGTAATCCACCAGCGCTGGCGCATCGATGGGATCACGACGATGCCACGGCCATCGGGGCTGCGTTAGTGCAACCTTGATGGTGGTGGTCAACACTGGCCTCGAGGTCTATTCATATGAGCTCGTCTCGTGCTGCGGCCTGCCGGCGTCGCGTCGTGCGACGGGCCGCGCCGTGCCAGGCGTTGTTCTCGACGTAAAACTGCGCGCCGTCGTGCCGCGCCGCGCCGCACCACCGCCGCCCGTCGCCGCCGCCGGCCCGGAGCTCGTTTTGTCATGCCGATGGCGGCGCTTCCGTCGGAGACGTTGGCCCATGTCGTAAGCTTCTTACTGTCGTGGAAAGACCGTCGACAACTGCTCGCGCTCCGCGCAGCGTCGCCTTTCTACCGAGACGCGGTGGAGCGGGCGCTGCTGCACGCGCATTTGGGTTACGGCAAGGTGGAAAAACGGTTAGACTATGTTGGAGCGGTTCATACTATGTTGGAGCGGTTCGAGCGCATTTGCGTCGCCAACGAAGAAGCCGATGCGCCAGCTGATCCGCACTGCGACCCGCGAGCGATAGTGGCTTGGGGCCGTGTATTCGGTCGCGCCTGTCGAGATCTCAGTTTCTCTGGATCGTCCACGGAGGCGTTGCGTTCGATACGTTCCCTGGTCCGGGACACCAAGGGTGGCTTGACCGAGCTTGACGTCATTAACACATCCATCTCTGTGGAAGGGCTCTTGGAAATTTGCCGCGCGTCTCCTCTATTGGAAGACTTGTTCATTTCACTCAACGTTCCGCACATATACGCGGCCATGGACGATGCGTTGGAATCATTTGCGACGAGCATGAGTCGCGCATGCCCATTGCTCCGCAGTTTTGAATTTGGAGACACTGATGCCAGCTTAGGCTTGGCCAGCTCTAGCCCGGCTGAATATTACGCGAGGTTTTTCCCGAACCTTGCAAAACTAGACTTTACGAATTGGAGGAGTATCGAGGAAAACGTAAAGTACTGTCCTTCAGACTTGGACAATATCGAGGAGGCGTGCCGGCGATGCCTAAATGCGACAGAGTGGACATTTGAGAATTGCCTCGTGACGCCGCCTCTCATCACTCGTATGCTAACGACACCCCTGTGCTCTCGCGTCCGCAAGGTGGTCCTACAAGAGGCCCGGGTCTCATCGTCATCGGTGCTACAACTTGCAGCCGGCTGCCCTATGCTACGGATGTTGGATGTCATGAATGACGTTCCTGACTTGAAAACTCCCGCGTTCTTCGAGGCGCTTTCGAGCACGAGGCCCGAGCTCACTGAACTGATTCTCCACCTCGCGGACAATCCTGCGCCGGTCAATGATGTCTGCCTGCGATTCATCGGGAGACTCGGCTTGGAGCATCTTTGCCTAACGTACCAAAGCCCCCCGGCTCCTTTGTTCACTGCAGCTGGCGTGGACGCCCTCATCGCGGGAACGTGCGCTTCGTCGCTATTGTCCTTCACGAGCTTCCACCCATCACTTGGCGCATCGCTATTTCTTCGTCTGGCCCGCGAATGCCCCAAGCTCACTTATCTTTCCACGGGCCTTGCACCATGGCCCCAGCCACTGCACGAAGACGCCAAACTTGGAGATGCCATCCTCAATAGCCGCCCGCAAACTCCACGGTCGTTCGCCTAGGGTCTTAATAGGGCAGGTGGTTGAGGCTCTGGTACTGGTGCTCGCAGTAGGCGCGCTGGAGGACCTCGACGAACTCGCAGTCCTCCATGGGCGACGTCGTCGCGTTCGCGCCGCAGGACGCGTCCCAGAGCTCCTGGGACTTGCCCTGGAAGCGCCAGCCGCAGAAGGCGAAGTGGAAGGACGGGCTCAGGTGGAACTCGAAGCGCGGGTCCGACGTGTGCCGGAGCGACGCGTTGCCGAGCTTGAGGAGCCAGGCGTCGTCGAGGTCCGAGAAGTCGTCGTCGCCGCCGAAGAGGAGGATCGCGGGCGGCACGGCCGCGTCCGTGTCCGGCAGGAGGCCCGCGCGGACGTCCGCGGCCGCGGAGACGACGTCGGCGACGCCCGGCTCGAGGTAGGCCAGGGACGCGTAGTAGCGCCCCCGCGGCGCGGGCCGGTCGTTGACGGCTTCGACCGTCGCCGCGACGACGAACGCGCCGTCGACGCGGTGGCGGCCCGGGTCGACCTCGATCTCGTGGGGGCCCGGCCAGACCTCGTCGTCGAGGCCCCACCAGCGGTTCGAGAGCATGTCGAGCCAGAGCACGCGGCCGTCGAACTGCGAGCACGGCAGGCCGCGCTCGTCGTGCCAGCCGCCCAACCCGCCGAACGCGTAGATGCCCCAGGGCGTGATGACCGCCGCCTTGCCCACGGGGTCGTAGACGCCCTCGGGCTGGGGCGCCGCGCTCAGGGCCGTCCACGCGTTCGTCAAAATGTCGTAGCGCCACAGCGCCTTGTCCGGGAACGGGTCCGACGCGGTCCGCCCGCCGTAGACGAAGAGGCTGTCGCCCGTGGACACGCCCAGCGCCCCGGCCAGCGCCGGCGGCGCGTCGCCGGTGGCGTTCGTCACGTTGCGCCAGACGTAGCGCCGCTCGCAGCGCTCGAGGCGCGACACGACGCGGAACGCCGTCAAGTTCGCCGCGTTGTAATTTTTCCGCAGGCCGCCGGAATGGTCCGTCACCACGAGCGTCCAGGTGCCGCTCGGCCGCGCGCCCTCGAACTCGGCGAGCGCGTCGACGGGCCGGAAGGTGCCGCCGTAGGGGTTCTTCGCGTCCGGGGCGCGGACGTCCACGGGAGCGTCGTCGTCGAAGAGCATGCCCGGGTCGCCCTTGTACCCAAAGTCGTTTAGGGCGTCCTGCGTGCTGAAGGGCGGGTCGAGGCGGTCGCAGGCCTCCGAATTCGCGTCCGGCGCGTGGAGCAGCACGGGCCACGACGCCGCGACGGGGTCGCGGAAGTTGCCGTCGCCCGACACGGGGCCCGGCCCGACGACGGAGATGCTCAGCTGGGACGCGCAGGGGTGGCTGATGCGCACGTAGATGTCCACATCTCTCAAACACCACTCGTCGCCCGCCGTCACGTTCACGTCGAAGTAGGTCGTCCGCGCGTCCGGCACGAAGACGGGGTCGACGGCCGAGCCCGCCGTCCAGGACCACGTCGCGCGCCGGGGCGCGCCGACGTCCAGCAGCCACAGGTCCCGGTAGTAGGCGAACTCGAGGTCGCCGTCCTCGACGTAGCGCGGGTCCGGCTCCTTGACGCCGCCGAAGACCGCGACGAAGCCGCCGACGGCCGCGGCGACGTGGCGGCTCCGCGGCGGCGGCCACGACGCGTTGCGGCCCGGCCGGATCAGCTCCCATTCCAGTAAACCCGCGTCCAGGCGCCAGAGCTCGTCGGAGGCGCCCATGCGCCGCACGCAGCGCTCGTTGTCGAAGCCGCGCCACCGGTACGCGCCGAGGCGGAACGTCGCGCCGACCGCACCGTCGCACTCGTAGCCGTCGCCGTGGCCGCCAAAGAGGAAGACGGCGCCGAGCTCCGCCGAGGGTAAACGATAGGCGCGGATCTCCGGCGCGCCGCCCAGCCGCGTGAGGCTGTGGCCCTGGCGGCCCGACGGCGCCGAGGGGTAGAACTCCGTCGGCGCGTCCGCCGCGCGGCCCGCGGCGCTTTCCGACGCGGCGTCGTCGGCCCCCAGGCCCGTCTGCGCCCCCATGCTGTAGTGGGGGCGGCCGAGCACGGGCGACGCGGCGCCGTAGCCGCCGTCGGAAAAGGCCGCGACGGACGGGTGCACGCGGACCCACTCGTCGCGCGGGTGGGGCAGCGTGCGGCAGGCCACGGCCTCGCCCGGCGGCGACGTCGCCGTCTGGTTCGCGCCCCGCAGGCGGAAGCGGTAGGCCGCGTCCGAGTCCAGACCCGCGACGTCGACGCCGCCGTCGGCCGCCGCGCGGACCGCGACGAGTTTGAAGCCGCCGACGTCGCCCTCGGCCATCTCCACGTGGTAGCGCTCGGCCCAGAAGTAGGTCGCCGCGTCGTTGGGCGGCCACGCGAGGGACACGGCGCTGTGGTTCGCGTCGGCGACGACGGGCGTCGGCGGGCTCAGCGCGCCCCAGCGCGCCTCGACCGGTCGGTAGGCGAGGTCCGCGTCGAACCACGCGGACCCGCCGCCGCCGCCGCCCGCGTCGACGCCCGAGCCGCCGCCGCCGCCCCCGAAGTAGCCGCCGCCGCCGCCGCCGCCGCCCTCCTTGCCCGAGCCGCCCGCGCCGCCCAAATTCCGCGCGCCGCGCGCGCCGTCGACGGCGATCGCGCCCCGCAGGTCCGCGACGGCCGCGGCGCCCGGCCGCTGCGACGTCGACACGACGACGCCCTCCGTGCTCACTTCGAAGGACCCCGGCGCCCCCGGGTCGCCGCCGGCGCCCTGGGAGGCGCCGCGGCCGCCCGCGGCGACGGCCGAGTAGTCCGCGCCCGGCGCCTCGCCGAGGTCCACGTGGCGGTGCCGCGCGTGGGGCCCGCTCAGGTCCCGCGCGTCGCTGCCGCCGACGTCGACGGCGATCGTCCCGGACCCGTCGCCGTCGACGGCGCTGTACTCGTCGCGCGCCGCGCCGTACAGACCGACGTCCACCGGCGTCGCGAGCCCGGGCGCGTAGCCGTCCTCTCCGTCGTCGCCGCCGCCGCCGCCGCCGTGGCCGCAGCAGTAGTCCGACGCGCCCGCGCCGCCGCCGCCGCCGGCGACGGCGAGCACGGCGCCGTCGCTCGTGCGGACGACCTCGCTCCGGCCGCCGCCGCCGCCGCCGCACCACTCGCCGCGCCCCCCCGCGGCGCCGCCGCCGTAGCCGCCCGCGCCCGGCCGCGAGTCCGTCGCGCCGCCGCCGCCGCCGCCGACGAGCACCGTCAGCGTCTCCCCCGGGACGACCGAGAGCGACACGGACAGGTAGCCCCCGCCGCCGCCTGGGCAGGAAAAGAGTGATTCAACGTCGCTTCAACGTGAGTGTTCCGCGCGCGCGCGTTCCGGAAAAAGCATCCACGCTTCGAGACCGTTCCGAGAGATGATCGCTCGTCCAAAAGTCAGCCGAAACGAGTGGAAAACGGCCGAGATAGGAGCCTTTGAAGTTGGGAATTTCGCTCTCTTTTGCTGCCCTGGCCGCCGCCGCGCGCGAAGAACTTGTCCAGGCGCAGGTCGTCGACGAGCGCCTCCGTCGCGCGGCTCGTCGCGTTCGCCTCGCCCCGCCCCGCGCCGGCGCCGCCGCCGCCGCCGCCCCAGAGCTTCGCGACGAGCCGCTTCGCGCCCGGCCGGCCCGGGAGCCGCCGGGGCACGACGTAGGTCTGGGGCCGCCCCGCCGCGTAGAAGACGCCGCGCGCGCCCTTGATCGGGTGCGCCGCGGCGCCGTCGTAGGCCGCGAGCACGACCAGACCGCCGTTGCCGTCGCCGTCGCCGCCGTCGCCCGCGCCGCCGACGTAGTCCGGATCCCGCTGCCGCGCGGCCGCCCAGCCCACCGCGGCCTCCTTGAGCGACCGGGCCTCGGCGCGGCGCTGCGTCGACCGCCCCACGGTCTCGAAGACGCGCAGGGCGTCGTTCGTCGCGACCCACGCGGACGCGGCGCTCCACTCGGACGCCGCGCCGCGACCGTCGACGGCGCGCGCGCGGAACCGGTAGCGCGTGTTCGGCTCCACGTTGAAGACCTCCGCGTCCAGCGCGTCGCGGTAGGTCTCCAGCGAGCCGACCTGGAGCCGCTCGACGACGACGCCGACGCCGTCGCCGGAGTACGCGCAGCTCAGGTCCACGTTCTCGGGCTCGAGCGCGGGGAAGACGCCCGTGGCCCGCAGGTCCGCGCCGGCGACGGCGCCGATGTCCTTGAAGTGGACCTTCCAGGCGAAGGCGCCCCGCGCGGGCGCGTGCGACTCGAGCGCGCCCGGCGTGTGCCGCGTGACCGCGAGCGACCCCTCCGGAACGACGTCCAGCGCCTCCAGGGCCTTCTTGACGGCGAAGGCCGACGCGTCGAACGGCAGGTCGCCCGTCACCGTGCCGCGCTCGTAGGCGCCGCGCACGGGCAGCCGCAGGCGGAACGTGCCCCCCGAGATCGCGCCCGCGTCGCAGCGGCTCGTCGCGAGCTGGATCTCGTCGACGGCGTCCGTCAACACGTAGGGCAGGGGCCGGTCGTAGGCGACGTCCCAGCCCACGGGCGCCGCGAAGCCCCGCCCCTTCCAGGCCTGCGTGCCGAGCTCGAAGTGGCGCGCGACCGTCGCGGACCGGCTCCCTAAACCGTCGGCCGCGAACGGCAAAAAGCGCACGAGGATCGCGCCGTCGCCGCCGTCGAGCGTCGCGACGGGCGCCGAGGGCACGGGCGGCTTCGGGTCCCGCGTCGCGACGCCGCCGTTGGACGACAGGGACCAGGGCGACGCGCCCGCCGCGTTCGCCGCGCGCGACCGCGCGAAGACGGCCGCGCCCGCCTCGAGCCCGTAAAGCGTCGCCGTCGCCCAGCCCGAGCCGTCGACGTCGATGGGCGCCGGCGCGTCGACCCAGGGCGCCGCCTCGTCCTGGCGGTACTGGAGCTCGTAGGTCGCCGCGGGCGGCGCGGACGCCGCGGCCTGCTGGGCCGCGTTCGGCGGCGTCGACGCGTAGAAGACGGCGCTGCCCCGCGGCAGGGCGCTGTCGTCGAGGACGGCGAAGACCGGCGCCAGGGGCCGCGGCGGCGGGCGCACGGCGATGAGCCGCGCGGTCTCGGACGCGGGGCCGTGCGGCGACCAACCCGCGGCGTTGTGCGCGGCGATCCGGAAGGCGTAGAGGCCGCCGGGGTGCGCCAGGGACGTCGCGTTGTAGGCGCACAACGGCGCCGGCGGCGGCCGGCCGCCGCCGCCGACGACGCCGGAGACGGGGTGCTTCGGCGACGTCCGCCACTCGGCCGCGCCGCAGGGCAGCGACGAGCCCGCGCGCCACACGGAGACCGCCGGGCCGGGCCCCGTCCAGGACACGCCGAGGCTGACGGTCTCCTTGTAGATGCCCAGCACGGGGATGGAGCCGAAGCCCGCGGACGGCATGGGCGCGCTCATCGTCTGCGTCCTGAGGTCCAGGGTGGGCTGGTTGAACTCGCGGAGGGCGCCGTCGTAGGCCGTCGCCTCCGTGCGCGGCGTGTCGAACTCGACGTGCCAGGAGTAGGCGCCGTAGGCGCCGAAGGGGCAGCCGCCGACCCAGCCGCCGACGCCGCCGGAGCCCAACACGCCGTCGCAGCGGATGACGTGGACGAGCGCGTCCACGTTCTCGAGGCCCTCGATGGCCGCCTTGACCTCGGCGGCCGTCGCGTCGTAGGGGATCTCGCTCGTGTAGGCCACGGCGTCCGTGTTCAGCGGGCTGATGCCGTCGAAGGCCGCGTAGATTTGGAAGTAGCCGCCCGCGACCGTCGACCCCTTGTCGACGCGGATGTTGATGGTCTGCACCTCGTTGCGCGGCTTGACGGTCTCGACGGCGTCGTCGAGGCTCCGCCAGCCGAGGTGCCGCTCCTGCAGGGACATGACCTCGACCTCGTAGGCGTCCACCGGGTAGCTCAAACGCGCGTCGACGGGCTCCCAGTGCAGCATCATGGAGCTCGTCGTCACGTTGGAGATCGTCGGGGGCTGGCGCGGCGCGTCGGGCACGAAGTACTCGACGGCCGCGGCCGAGCACAGGGCCAGCGCGAGGGGGACGGCGCGCCGTCTCACCAACGTAAAGCTGCCCATTGTGCAGCGGCGTTTGGCGCCCGAGGTTCTTGAAGATTACAATACTTGTCAATAGTAAGGTTGCAGTCGGGGCAGGGTTCGGGCAGCGATGGCTGCGATTGTCGGCAAGGATGGCACCGTGTCGGCTGCGATTGTCGGCAAGGATGGCACCGTGTCGGCTGCGAAGAAGCCGCAATTCCGCGACTACACGGTCGGCGGCCCCGAGGCGGAGCTGGCCGTCGCAAAGGGACTCGCGAACGGCGTGTGGTTCGTGCCGTTCGTGGAGCGCAAGACCATGCGCCGCCTCATGCAGCGCGACGACTGGCACGCCACGCGCGACACGATGATGCTCCTGGCGATCTTGGCCGCGACGGCCTACAAGTCGTATGTCTACTGGCAAGCGGGCGCGTACACGCGCTTCGCGCTCGTCTTCTGGGTCTACTGCACCTTCTACACGTCGTGCGGCGACAGCCGCTGGCACGAGTGCGGCCACGGCACGGCGTTCGCGACGAAATGGAAGAACGACTGGCTCTACAACGCGGCGTCCTTCGCCGTGTTTCGGGAACCGCTCGTCTGGCGGTTTTCCCACGCGCGGCACCACACCGACACGGACATCGTCGGTCGCGATCCGGAGGCGGACGCGCGCCCGCTGACGATGCCGGACCTCGCCCTCGCCTTTCTCAACTACGGCGGCATCAAGACAGAGGCGGCGAGAGATCAGCGTCCTGTGGCCGTGACGATTTTCGAGAGATTTTGGGTGTGAAAACAATGAGAAATCGTCACCGTCATGCTTGGTAGGCGAAGATCTGGATGCACGCCCGGGGAGAGCTGAGCGCGCCGGAGCGCACGTTCGTGCCCGCGAGCGAGCGCGCGGCCGTCGTCTTCCAGGCGCGCGCCTTCCTGGCCATCTACGCGGCGACGGTCGTGTGGTCGCTGCTTTCCAGGAGCCCGCTGCCCTGCATGTTCATATTCCTCCCGTACTCGCTCGGCGCGTGGCACTTCGTGCTCACGGGCGTCTTCCAGCACGCGTCGCTCGAGCAGGACGTGCTGGACCATCGCCTAAACACGCGGACGTGCTACGTCAACGCGATCAGCGGTTTCATCTACTGGAACATGCAGTACCACGTCGAGCACCACATGTTCCCCATGGTGCCCTACTACAATCTGCCGGAGCTGCACGCGGTGCTCCAGGCCGGCGGCCAGATGCCCGAGCCCTACGCGAGCATGTGGTCGGTCTATCGCGAGATGATCCCCGCGCTCATCAAACAGACGACGGACCCGGACTACTGCACGAAGCGGCCCCTGCCGCCGCCGCTGCCCGAGGCGCGGGTGGCGGAGCTCCGCAAGGACGCGGGCGCTCCCGACGCCGACGGCTGGGTCGCGGCCTGCGACTTCGGCGACGTCGCGCCCGGCGACATGCTCCGCTTCGAAGTGGGGAACCGGTCGTACAACGTCTACCACGCCGAGGACGACGGGCTCTGGTACGCCACCGCGGGGAAATGCACCCACGGCGCGGCCTACCTCGCCGACGGCCTCGTCGTCGAGAAGACGCTCGTCGAGTGCCCGAAGCACAACGGCTGCTTCGACTTCAAGACGGGCCTGCCGAAGCGGCTCCCCGTGAAGACGCGGCTCGCCACCTACGCGACCAAGGTCGAGGCCGGCGTCGTCCACGTCCAGGTCGCGCCGCGCAGGAAGGGCGGGCGGGAGCTAGCGTACGAGTAACGGCAAGTTGCACGGCAATTACCTCAAAGCCGTCCCCGCCGGGGTATTTACTCTGAGTTTGTCCCCTGTTGAAGCGGCACCGGCGGTGCAGTCGTTGCATGGGCTTTTCTTCGCGGCGCTCGCGATGGCGCTTAAGCGTTATGCGCCGGGATCGGCACTGGGGAAGGTGTCTCGCTACCTCAGGACACGCCTTCGTTCGGGCGTCGACCCACCATGACGCGGATCCAGCCAATGTCCTGAGGCAGCGACCATGCGGAAGCCGTCGAACCCGACGTCGGTCGGCTCGAGGTCCCGAGGGGCAGCCCGGGGCGCCTGGGGTGGGGCCTCACCTCAGGACATGGTCTGGACCCGACCCTATCATGGTATGGAACGGATCGAGACCATGTCCTGAGGCAGGGGCAGCCCCAGACACCCCACGGCCACCGTCGGGACGAAACGCCGCCGGAGCTCGGCCCGGTGGACTCGACGATTTCGGGCTCCCCCGACGAACTCGCCGCCTTGGACGCGACGGGGTCGATGACGAACGATCTCCGCTGCTGCGATGGCTCGAAAACTATCTTAGAGAGGTCGCGAGGGGGCAGCGCGTCCCTTCCCACCCACTCTACCTCCCCGTTCCAGTCGCCACGCGGTCGTATGAGCGTCGCGTCTTCGCATGTGCCTCACCCTCGTCCTTGCGGCCCTCGCAGCTGCTGGGATCGTTGCACAATTCTGCATATTCGCGGAGCGGCGGGCCCTCAAAGACGGCCATCCCATCGCAGCGCGCCGCCAAAACGCTGCACAATGTCGATCATGAAGCACGGAGGACATTCGATCGACTTTACCCCGGCGGGGTCGAGTCGGGAGAGCATGGCCGAATTCATCGACCTGTGCGCCGAGAGCTCCGATGACGAGGAGCAAGCAGCGGCGCTCACGGCCCGCTTAGATGCCGAGGAGGCGTCGCTCGCGCTCGCGCAGCGGCTGCAGGCCGAGGAGGACGCGCGCGGCCCGGCACCTGCTGAGGCGCCGGAGGAGGCTCTGGCGGAGGCGCCGCCGGAGGTCAGCGAGGCGCCGGCGCAGGCCAAGGCGCCGGAGCCCGCGGCGGAGGAGGCCGCGCCGCCGGCGAAGCGCCAGAAGACGTCGGCGGCGACCGAGCCATCCGAGGTGGCCACGTCGGCGGCGACCGAGCCATCCGAGGCGGCCGAGCCCTCCGCCGCCAGCGGCCGGGTCGTCCGGATCGCGACGTGGAACGCGCGGAGCGTGCTCCCGGAGGGCGAGAACAAGGACAAGCTGCGGACGACGCTCGAGCTCCTGGGCCAGCCCGACCTCCTCGCGGTCCAGGAGACGGTCCACGTCCGCAAGACGGGCAAGAAGGGCGACGAGCGCGTCGACGACGCGAAGACGGCGACGCACACGGCGAAGATCGCCGCGAAGGCGGCGGAGCTGGGCTACGAGGCTTTCTTCGCGTCTCCGGACCCCGCGCAGTACAAGGGCAACGACGACTTCTGCCACGGCACGGCTTTGTTCGTGAAGCGCGACGGCCTCTTGGCCGGCGGTCACCTCGTCGCGGTGCCCTGGGACCACGACGGCCACGTCCTCTGCTACGACCACGACCTCGGTCGCGTCGTCGGCGTCTACCTGCCGACGCCGACGAAGAAGTCGCGCTTCGCGGGGACGCCCTGGGAGCCGCCCTACCCGCAGCACGCGGTGCGGTCGACGTACGACCGCGAGCTGCGGTCGCTCCTCCTCGACAGCGGCGACAACCTCCTCGCGTTCCTCGGCGACTGCAACGTGACGCCGACGGCGCAGGACACGAGCGGCGACCTCTGGAAGGGCAAGCACGCGGAGGCGCGCGATCGCTGGAACGTCATGATCCGGGAGACGGGCCTCGTCGACGCGTTCCGCGAAAAGCACCCGACCGCGCGGCGCTACACGTCGTACCAGCTGCCGAAGAACCAGCCCAAGAGCTGCGCCACCAAGTGGCAGAGCGACATCAAGCCCGGCCGCGTCGACCTCTGCTACGTGCCCAGGGCGCGCGCCGTCCGGAGCGCCGAGGTCATGGACGCCGACGGGGTCTTCACGACCGCCGACATGACGCGCGCGCTCCGCTCGGACCACGTCCCCGTGCTCGTCGAGATCGAAGTGTAGATGTATAAACAGATGTTAGACCGCAGAAGCCCCGCGCGGGAACCCGCGCTCCGCGTTGACCTCGACGTAGACGTGTCTCGTCGCGCCGAAGCGCCGGAGCACGCGGCGCGCGGCGTCGGCGACGGACTCGATGCGGATGCCCGCGCGCGCCGCGGACGCGGCGGCCTTGTCGTCGCCGACCTCGAGGCGCACCATGGCGCAGCGCTCGAGCGGGTCGCGGAGGTGGACGAGCGCCGTCGACTCGACCTTCGCCCGGCCCTTGAGCGCGGCCTGGAGCTGGTCCCGGAGCGCGCCCTTGTCGTCCGGCGGCGGCGCGCCCTCGAGCAGCGTCCACGCGGCGCGGACGCCCACGGGCCAGGCGGCGGCGCCGATGGCGAGGCTCAGGAACAGGGAGAGCGCCGGGTCGAGGTAGAGGCCGAGGCCCCGCATGACGCGGCTCGGCAGCGCGCGGCCGCCGTGCTGCAGCAGCAGCGCCTCGCCGAGGACGAGCAGGCACCCCGCGGCGTCGCCGACGTGGTGGAGCACGATCGCGAGGCGGCCGACGTCGAGGCGCGGCGCCGGCGCCGCCGCATCGGCCTCGGGCTCCGGGCTCGGCGGCGCGCAGGGCACGCAGGGCAGGCACGTGGCGCCGCCGTCGCCGGCCGACGGCAGAGCGCGGAACGACGGCGGCCGCTTCGCGCCCCGCTGCATGGGCGCCTGGAACGCGAGCGTCTGCAGCGTCGGCGGCGGCGGCGCGGCGGCGCAGCAGCCGTCGGCGCAGGCCATGCGCCCGATGCTCGCCCAGCGGCCGGCGCCCGCGACGGGCGCGTGGTTTCCGTCGCAGACGCCGCCGCCGACGTGCACGTGGGCGCCCTCGACGCCGCAGCAGGCCATGAGCGCGCTCGCGATGTTGACGACGGCGCCGACGGCCGACACGATCAGCAGCGCCCGCAGGTCGCTGACCGCGTCGGGCCGGTAGAACTTGCAGAGCGCCGAGAGCGCGATGGACAAGCAGAGCGCTTCCAGCGCGGCGACGTTGACGAGCGCGCCCACGGTCGTCGCGCGCGCGTAGCCGAAGGGCAGCCGCTCGCGGTCGTAGTCGCGCTTGTCGTAGCTCTCGGCGAGCATGGCGACGAACGCGCTCGCCGCGTCCGAAAAATTGTGCGCGCCGTCGGACACGAGCGCGAGCGAGCGGATCGACGTGCCGACGACGATCTCGGCGAAGGCGAGGAGCACGTTCAGCGCCACGATCCAGCCCAGGTTGAGCTTCGTGCGCTTCGGGGGGGCGGCGACGTCCAGCGCCGGCGTCTCTTTTATCTCGTTCGCTTCCACGTCGACCGTCTGGACCTTGGCGTAGGCGGATTTTTTCGCCGTGAATCGCGCAAAAAAGCTGTCGCGTTGCTTGGTGCCGGCGGCCGTGTTGTCGGCGTCATTCGGGGCGGTGATCTGAGTGCCAGGCCTGCACATCGCCTCTCACTGACGCTTGGCCTGACTTTTTTGCTTCAACAACCGGTCATGAAGAATGCAAACTCAAGTTGAAGGCATCGCAATCATACTTCGCCACTGCCGGCTAAGCTAAAGTTAACCGGTTCAAAGAGCAGCGAAGCCGTGAAGTTTTGACGTCACGGCTTTGCCTCGCTCCGGGCTCGGACGCGCGATGCAGCGGTTCCAAGACTTGGCGCGGCGCTCGGTCTGTGGACCATGTCGCGCCTTGGGCCCGGCTGTGAGTCGCTCGGGAAAGACCATCGGTCGAAGGCGAGCAACTTAGTTCGCGTCGGGGCAGCCCGTGGATGACGAGAACGGCCATTAACGGTGGGGGGCGACCGACGAGGGGCCCAACTTAGTTCCAGGGGGCGTTTGGGCTGTTAGACGTCGAAGAGACCCCCCCTGGAATGATGTTCCCGAGGGCACTGTCTCGGTTCTAACAGCCCAAACGCCTCATGCATTGCGCGGTGAGCACCGTGTCACCCGCGGCGCCGCACGCCTCCCGGAGGTGGTGAGGTGATCTCGATCAAATCCACTCGAGCCGAAGAGCTGCCGCGAGGGCATCTGGTCGCCCCCATGACGAACGATTCCCGACGCTCTGTGACTCGAAGGGGACCGAAAATCGGGTCGGGGGAAGCTGCCGCGCCTCATTCCACCCCCTGGGGCTGCCCGTTTGCGTCGCCTCGCAATCGTCCGGATGTCACGTCTTTTCATGTGCCTCACCCACATGTTTGCGGACCTCAAAGCCACTGGGATCGTTGCACGTCGCTGCATATTCGAGGAGCGCGGGGCCCTCTAAGGTGGAGATTCCATCATCGGCCGCTGAAATGCTCGCACGAGAGACCGTCTCTTAGCTACGGATTACTGCAGCATTGCTTCATAGATGTGCTTGTTCAACGACGGCTCATTCGCAGCCGTAGCCGGTGGTGCGACGAAGGTCGACGAAGTCATCGTACGATCGTCGAGGCCGGCGGCGCCTGGCGCAAAGTCGTGGCGCCGCGCAGGGGGGGGGGCTCAAAAGCCAGTACCCCAAGAGCACATTACGCGCCGCACGCCGCGGGGCAGCTCTGGAAGGCCCAGGAGTCGTCGTCGCCCTTGACCGTGCATCGCGCGGGCGCGTCGTTCGCGACCCAGGGGCAGTCCTTGGACGGCTTGTTCTTCTTCGCCCAGGACGCGTCGTCGGCCCCGGCGTACCAGCCGATCAGGCACGCGGCCCGGCACGATTCGAACGCGTAGGTGCCGTCGTCGCCGACGGCGACGCAGCGGCTCGTCGCCGCGGCCGCCCACGCGCAGTCCTTCCACGGCTGGTCCTTCTTCGCCCACGTGTTCGAGTCGCGATAGCCCTCGTAGAAGCAGCGCCGCGTCGCCGACGGGCAGGATTCGAAGGCCATGGATCCGTCCTCGCCGATCACCGACGCGCGGTTGTAGTAGTAGCCCGTCACCCAGCCGCAGTCCTTGGCCGCGTCGCTCTTCTTGTGCCAGGACGCCGAGTCGCCGGCGCACTCGTAGGGGCACGTGCTGCAGGTCGCGGGGCAGCTCTGCCACGCCTGGGTCTCGTCGCCTTTCGCCGCGCAGCGGTCCTCGGGGACCTTGGCGACCCAGGCGCAGTCCTTGGCCGGCGCGTTCTTCTTGTGGAAGTCCGGCGCGTCGCTGCACGCCGTCGGGGCGACCGTCGGCGCCGCGGTCGGCGCCGGCGCCGGCTCCGGCGTCGGCGACGGCGCCGCGGGCGCCGCGAGCTCGCACGCGTCCGTGATTCTCACGCGGCCGTAGCCCGCGCTCCAGCCGCCGACGAGCGCCATGGCCGAGCCGTCCGTCGGCGCGGCGAGGTACGTGTACGACTTGGCGGACCGCGCGCCGTCGCACCAGTCGTCGTCGAAGACGCCGCCCGAGAGGTCGAAGAGGACGCCGCCGCCGCCGGGCGGCAGCGGGCTCATCGTCGCCGCGTAGGTCGCGCCCGGCTCGTAGGTACCGCCGCAGGCCACGGCGACGCCGTCCCTCTGGAACTCGACCGTGCGGTACGTGTCCGCCTCCGTGGCCTGGCCCATCATCGTCGTGCCGACGACGAGCTCCCGGCTGCAGGCGACGATCGTCGGGTAAGCCGCCGCGCAGGATGGGCAGATGACGAACGCGGCGCGGCGCAGCGCGGCGCAGCGCGATCTTCGGTGCTGCATCTCGAGCACTACGTTGCCTCGCTGACGCGGTGCGACACAGCCCACATCGCAAGGCTGCCCAAAAATCGAGGCCTGAGGTGGCTTGAAGTTCAAGGTGACGCTCTTAGATTGTCCGGCCCCGCGCCGCGCCACCAGACTTCGTGCCGTGCAAGGTGACGCTCTTAAATGTCCGGCCCCGCGCCGCGCCACCAGGACCGCCGCTTCTTCTTCCGCGGCTTCGGCGTCGGCATGGGCGACGGCCGGGGCACGGGCGGCCGCGACGACGCGAGGCGGACGTCGCCCGCGTCGGGCAGGTCCGCGCGCGCGCGCGCGCACCAGTCGAACGCGCCCGGCGGCGCGTCGAGGAGCGCCTCGAGGCGCCGCTCGCAGTCGACGAGGACCGGCAGGCAGTTGACCGTGCGCCGGAGCAGGGGCAGCACCGTCGCGTTGGAGGCGAGGTGGAAGTTGCCGAGGAGGTCGAGGTCCTCCGTCGCGTACGCGTGCGCCGGGAGCTCGAGGAAGTCGTGGACGTCGTCGAGGATGCGCTGGCGCACGGGCACGTCGCCGCGCAGGTCGTCGGAGTCGAGCAGCAGGAACCGGTCCCTCGGGAACGCGTCGAACCACGGCGCGAGCTTGTCGACGTAGCAGTTGTCCCGGAGGATCTGCGCGAGCTTGGGGGGCATCGCGTTCGACCCGTCGAGGAGGCTGTCCTGGAGGCGCTCGAGCTTTCGCGTCGCCAGGGGGTTCGACATGAAGCGGTCCGCCGGCGACTTGAGCAGCACGAGGAGGCGCAGGTGCGGGAGGTTTCGCGAGAGCCAGAGCCGCGTCGCCTCGTTCGCCGGGACCTGGGCGGCGTCGCGTCGACCTCTCTCGAACGTCGGGACGCCAGGGCGTCGCGTCGACCTCTCTCGAAGGTCGGGACGCCAGGGCGTCGCGAGGAACGCTCTCGAAGGTCGGGACGCCGGCCCGCGCGCCCATGTCGCCGCCGAGCATGGGCGTCGCGTCGAAGGTCACGTCGCGGTCCGGCTTCGACCTACGGGGCGCGTCGAGGTGATTCCACGTACGAGCAGCACTCGCGTCTCCGGACGGCGCGCCCGTCGGCGGACGCCGGCGTCGACGCGACGATCGGGAACGTCCGCGCGTACTCCTCGAGGTCGCAGCGGCTCGAGTTGTTGGGCCCGTGGTGGAGGTCGCAGTTCTCGGGCCGCGAGAAGTAGAAGTGCTCCTTGCGCGTGCCGAAGCCGCAGCGCGGGTGCGCGGCGAGGTACTTGGCGAGCGACGTCGTCCCGCAGCGGCCGAAGCCGATGATGAGGAAGCTCGGCGCGCAGTAGCGCTCCACGTGGCCCCGGTCGCCGACCCTCCGCGGGAAGCAGCGCGGCGCGGGCCGCGGCGGGGACCGCGCGGCCGCCCTCAGCGTGAGGCCGTAGGCGTAGCGGCCGCGCCCCGCGGCGGCGCGCCGCGGCGCCGGGGGCGGGAGCGTCGGGTCCGCGACGGGCGGCTTGGACCGCGAGAGCACGCGCGCGCCCGGGTCGACGGCGCGCGACGCCGCGCACCAGTCGAGCGGCGCGGCGCCCGGCGCGATCGCGGCGCGGAGGCGCGCCTGGGCGGGGTGGTTCGACGGAGCTCTCCGAGAGACGATCGCTCGTCCAAACATCAGCCGAAACGAGTGGATAACGCAGGGGCCTTGGGAAATTTGCGGCGCGGAGGCGCGCCTCGCAGGCCGCGAGCGCGGGGAGGCAGTTCACCGTGGACCGCAGCGCCGGGCTCACGGTCGTGTTCGTGAACTTGCGGAAGTTGCCGAGCTCCGCGAGGTCCTCCGCCGGGTACGCGTGCGGCGGCAGCCTCAGGAAGTCGTGGACCTCGTCGAGCATGGCCTGGCGCCGCGTCTCCACCCGGAGGTCCTCCGACTGGAGCAGCAGGAACCGCTCCGGCGGGAAGAACTTCAGCCAGGCCTGAGCGCGAAAAGGGGGGCGTTCGAGCGCCGCGACGTCCGGGGAGGGGGGAGTCGAGCGCCGCGACGTCCAGGGGGGTTCGAAAGACGTGCTCTCGCGCGCGCGCCGCGACGTCCCCGAGAGACAACGCACCTCGAGCTTGTCGACGTAGCAGTTGTCGAGGAGGAGCTGCCGGAGCTTGCGCGGCATCGCGTTCGTGCCCGCCTCGAGCGAGTCCTGGAAGCGCGCGACCTTGTTCGACGCGAGCGGGTTCGACATGAAGCGGTCCGCGGGGGACTTGACGAGCACGAGGAACCGGAGGCCCGGCAGCCGCGTCGCGAGCCACGCCATCGTCCGCTCGCTCGCCGGCACGCCCATGTCGCCGCCGAGCATGGGCGTCGCGTCGAAGGTCGCGTCGCGCTGCGGCTCCTTGCGCGCCACGGGGAACTGGGACGCGTAGGCGGAGACGTCGCAGGCGCTGCCGTTGTTCGGCCCGTGCTGGAGGTCGCAGAACTCGGGCCGGTAGAAGTAGAAGTGCTCCTTGCGCGTGCCGAACGACGCGCGCGGGTGCCTGTTGAGGTACCGCGCCAGCGACGTCGTCCCGCAGCGGCCGAAGCCGATGATGAGGAAGCTCGGCGCGCAGAGCCGCTTGAAGCGCCGCCGGCTGCCGTCGGCCGGCGGCGGCACGCACCGCGGGCCGTAGGCGCCGGCGTCCGGGAGCTGAATGGTGGCGACGCGCTGGTCCTTTTGGAGCCGCATGGTCCACTGCGTCGCCTGGGCCGCGGCGAGCAGCAGGATCATTTGGCGTCGCATTTGTTTGTTGGGGCTAGCCCATGGGCATTACATCATCGTCGTCGCGCAGGGGCGTCCGCGTCCGTTTGTGTTTGTGGGTGCAGTATTGAACGGACGGCCCGAACTTGTGCAAAATGAGGTGCAGAAACAGCAGCTGCCCTTTGCCGACCCCCGGCCAAATTCTGCTGTGTTGGCGGGCTCGACCGCCAAAGAGACAGGGCTTGTTGGATCCGCCTCGCGTCGGCAACAGGCGAGCCATGAGGGGCCCGCCCGCCCTCGGGTGTTTCGGGGGCGTGCTCTGCCCCGCCTTCTCGTCGACCCCGGACGCCGCGCCGGCGAAAAAATCGGCCACGAAGGCCTTGAAATCGCCCCTGGAGGCCGCGGTGTCCGGCGAGGCTGAAAGTGCCCTCTTCGAAGACAACACTCTGCGCCGGTCCATCATCAGCCCGCGGGCGGGGGCCTACGCGAAGCCCCACGGGGACGTGAGCGCGTCGGAGCGGCGGGGCGAGACCGCGGGGTACCTCGGCGCGCGCCAGGCGCACGTGTCGGAGGACGGCGCGTCCGTCGAGGTGCCGCAGCACGAGACGCCGGACCAGTCGTCGGAGGACGACGAGGAGGCGACGGTGAGCGTCAAGGTCGGCGCGCCGAGCCACGAGGCCAAGGCCCCGCGCGCGGGCCCCGCGCCCGCGTGCCTCGGCCGCCTCTTCGAGCCGTCCGCCGGCGCGCGGAGCTCGACCAAGGGCTCGTGCCTGTCCAAGAGCCACAGCGCCTGCTCCCTCGTCTCGGAATCTTCCCTCGAGGAGTTCGAGGAGGACGCGAAGACGCTCGCGCGGGCCGCGTGCCCGACTAGGGTGACGTTCGACTTCGGCAAGAACGAGCGGCACGACATCCCGAACTTGGACGACTTCGGGTGGCGCTGCCGCCGCGAGTGCTACTGGCAGCCGGAAGAGTACGCGGCCATGTCCCAGAGCCGGCTCCGCCTCGAGCGCGCGGTGCTCGAGACGGGCGGCCGCGTGCCCATCCAGGGCGAGTCGCGCCGGGGCCTGGGCCTCGTCTGCGAGCCGGAGACGCGGCTCGCGCGCGCGTCGAAGATCCAGCAGACGTCCCGCGCCGTGCTCCGCATGCACGCCGAGGGCGCGTCCGCCGCGCGGCTCGCGCGCTTCGCGGCCGACGCGAGCAAGTGGGCGACGAACAACGCTTTGATCACCGCGGAGAAGGACTTGGACGCCGCGCGCGCGGCGCTGGCCGAGCCGCCGTCGGCGACGCCCAAGGTCCTGCGCACGACGCCGTCCGGCGCGCCGCCGCCGCCGCCGGGGCCGATGCCGCGCTGCGACTCGAACACGGCGTCGACGGACGGCCTCGCGTCGATGATCCGGAACGACTCGCTCAACAACATGGCGACGCTCGTCGAGGTGAGCCAGCAGAAGAGCCCCATCTCGGCCCTCGAGTCCTACAGCGCCTCGCGGACGCGCCACCGCATCGCGCCCGCCGCGGCCGCGTACCGCTGAATTTGAAGAACCACCGCCCCCCGTCGCCGCGCCCCCAAGGCCCGCCCCGGCGGCCCCGCCCCCTTCGAACCGACCCCGGCCCGCGCGCGCGCGCAGCGCGGCCCACACAAACACACACAAAAGCAACATACTTAACCTGTCGTGTACCGTTACTTATCGGGTCCGGACGACGCGCGGCGGGGACGACATACTTGTCGTGTACCGTCGAATTATTGCGTCCTCACGACGCGCAGCGGCGCCTCCGCGCCGAGGTCCCCGGCGTATTTGGCGACGTCGCCCCGGGGGATCTCCGTCGACGCGCGGCCGACGAGCGCGAAGAACTCGCCGAGGTCCCGGACCCGGCAGCCGTAGCGCTCCTGGATCGCGAGCCACGTCGCACACCCGCGCGGCGCGGTCGCGAGCGTCGCGGCGAGCTGCCGCCACGGCACCTCGCACTGCACCGAGTAGAGGAGGTCCGAGCCGACGACGACGTCGAAGGGGTCGTCCTCCGACGGCACCGGGTCGCCGAACGCGAGCGGCGCCACGCGGACGCGGTCCGCGACGCCGTTGAGCGCCGCGTTGGCCCGGATGAGCGGCAGGGCCTCGGGCAGGTCCGTGAGGGTCACCCGCGCCGTCGGGTACCGCAGCGCGATCCACAGGCCGACCGCGCCCGTGCCGGCGCCGAGCTCCAATATCCGCCGGCCCGCGAGGTCCGCGCGCGCGGGGTTCGCGGCGAAGAGCGCGCAGAGCGCGCGCGCGGCGCCCCAGCACACGCCGCCCTTGCAGGCGAGGTCCGCGCCCCGCTGCCGCAGCCGCACGGACGCGCCGCCCGCGACGAGCGCGGTCTCGGCGTCGCGCTGCGGGTCGCCGGCGTCGGAGCGCGGCGGCGGCTCGGCGTCGTCGGCGTCCGCATGCCACGGCGCCGCGGGCGGCGGCGCGAAGCCCGACGACTCGTCATCGGACTCGGAGCCGCTCGAGGACTCGGCGCCGAAGAGGGCGCCGAGCATGGGCGCGTCCACGCTGTCGTTCCTGCGCTCACTCATGGCTGCGGCAGCGCACTTCTTGCGGGACGACTACGTCATGCGGCGCAGGACGAGGTTAGACTTTGAGCATGCTGCCGCACATTCACATGTCCACAAGTGCATGCTGCAGAGAACGCCTCAGAGAGGGTGCAGGAGCCGCACGCGCGCTAAAAAAGCTATTGTCCAAGACCGCATCGACAAATTTCAGCTGCCGACCGCATCGGCAATTTTACCGGCAGCGCAGCGCGGCGGCCGGGGTGGACGGCGCCGCGCTGGAAAGTACCACAATCGAAAGATTACAGCTCCGCCTGCAGCGCGTCGAGGCGCTTCTTGTTCCGCTTCGCGATGATCCTCAGCGTCTTCTGCCGCTCGGGCTCCGTCATCTCGTGCCAGTTCGTGATGCGGCTCAGCGTGCCGTCCTTGTTCACGACCATGGGCCCGAGGGAATCGAGCTTCACGGGCAGGCCGTCGACCTCGACGGTCTCGGCGCCCGCGGCGGACGGGTTCGCGGCCTCGGCGGGGAGCGCGAGCGGCTCGTCGGTCGCCGGCGCCGCGTCGGCGACGGCCAGCAGCTCGCAGTCGTAGGCGACGTCGCCGCGCGCGGGCACCTTGCCCGCGAGGCCCGCCTCGCCGTACGCGTAGTCGAAGCGCACCTCGAAGCTCGCGCGCTCGCCGACGCGCATCGACGCGACGGCGACGTCGAGGCCGCGCACGTTGCCCGGCGCGCCGCAGACCCAGCGTTCCCGCGCCGCCTCGTGGAACACACCGGTACTCGAGCTCCGCGCCGTGTACGTGATCTCCGCGACCTGGCCGAGCACGGGCATGCGGCCCGCGCCGGCGCGGATGATCGACTTCATGACGCCGCCGTCCTGGCTCACGTCGAGGAGCTCGATGGCCGCGGCCATGCTGATGATGCAGAGATGCGCAAGGCGCATGTATGTCGCCGCTGTGGCGCGGCGTGTTGCAGCGCGCAGCAGCAGCGCGCGCGCAGGCAAGGAGCGCTGTGGCGCGGCGCGTTGCAGCGCGCAGCAGCGGCGCGCGCGCAAGCGAGCGCCGAGAGCAGGAGTGAGAGAGATGAGAGCAGGTCTCCCTAGGCGCCTACGGTGACGGCACAAATCATGCTCGATGGTGATACTTCACCGAAACGAAACGGGCCTGCCAGAGACGGACACCGCCGCCGCCGTCGTACGCCGCCGCGCGCGTCGCCGTCGTCCTTTGGCGTCCATCGACTGCCTCCGCTGCCGCGACCGCAGCGGCTGCGAGCGGTCCACGGCGCCGCACCCATGGGCCAGGGCTACGGCAAGGTCTTCGGCCCGCTCATGAGCCCGGAGGTGAAGCCGCTGACGGAGCTGCACATCAGCGACATCCGCAAGGCGCACAGCGTCTACATCAACCTCGAGGTGCAGCCCGGCGTGAGCAGCCCCCAGTTCGCGCAGATCTTCGGCTGCCTGCGCACGGCGGACCGCACCAAGGTCTTCAAGTTCTTCGCCAGGGACTCGGCGCACCGCCGCGTCGACGTCAACGAGATTTTAGCCGTGGCGATCCTGACGGCGACGGCGTTCGTCTCCGTGAAGACGCGCGTGCTCTTCCAGCTCTACGATCTCGACGACTCCATGGACCTGAGCCTCTCGGAGGCGGTCATGATGCTCGGGTCCGCGGTTCGGGGCCTCTCGCGGTGCACGGACGGCGCGAAGCCGTCGGCCCACGAGGTCGAGCTCTTCTGCGCCGAGCTCTTCAAGAAGATCGACATGGACGCCGACGACCGCGTCACGGAGGAGGAGTGGTCGTCCGCGTGCGCGCGGAACCCCGTCGTCCGCGCGTGCCTCGCGGGGCGGGAAAAGGGTGCGACATTCCCAACTTCAAAGGCTCTGATCTCGGCCGTTTTCCACTCGTTTCGGCTGATTTTTGGACGAGCGATCATCTCTCGGAACGGCCTCGACGCGTGGGCGCTTTTCCCCGGAACGCGCGCGCGCGGAACGCTCACGTTGAATCACCCTTTTCCCGCCCAGGTGCCTCAACCGGTTCTGCCGCCGCGACTCCGCGTTCCGCGGCACCGTGCGGTCCAGCGCCGCCGGCGCGCACCGGCCCACGCGGCCGTCGGGCGTGCGCAAGGGCGCGCGGCCCGGCGGCAAGGGCAAGAAGAAGCTGCGCCACGTCGCGAAGCGGCGGCGGAGCGGCTTGCCGCCGAACGCGGTGGTCATGCGGAACGTGAAGCGCGAGGTGCGGCTGCTCCGCGAGACCTTCGAGGCCATCGACGAGGACAACAACCAGGAGATCGACATCAACGAGTTCCTGAAGACGCACGCGATCCCCGCGGGCGGCGGCCCGAAGCCCGTGCGCAACCGGCGCGGGTCCATGGACGACCCCGAACAGGCCCAGGGCAACTTTAGCGCGGAGCAGTCGGAGTGCGGCCGCTTCAACACGATCAACGTCCAGCCCGCGCGCAAGGTCATCCCGCCGACGATCCTGAAGATGTTCATGCAGATGGACGAGGACGGCGACGGCAAGATCACGTGGGTCGAGATTCTGCGCGTCATGTTCGCGTCCTACGGCAAGGCCGTCGTCGACGAGATCATCTCCTGGCCCATCGACGAGTACAAGAAGCTGCCGCGGGCCAACGTCGAGGAGGCGACGCCCGTCCACATCGACGTGTCCCACGAGTCGGACCTGAAGCAGCTCTTCGAGGTCTACGACGGGGCAGGACAAGAGAGCGAAATTCCCAACTTCAAAGGCTCATATCTCGGCCGGTTTCCACTCGTTTCGGCTGATTTTTGGACGAGCGATCATCTCTCGGAACGGTCTCGCAGCGTGAATGCTTTTTCCGGAACGCGCGCGCGCGGAACACTCACGTTGAAGCGACGTTGAATCACCCTTGTGCTGCCCAGGTCTACGACAAGCGCGGCCGCGGCGACATCCCCATCTTCTACCTCGCGAAGCGCATGTCGGAGCTCCACGACCTCGACGAGGCCGACCTGCTCCACATCTTCGAGACCGCGGGCCAGGAGCCCCGGGACCTCGTCGACGCGGACACGTACGTCGAGCTCATCAAGTTCCTCCTCGCGGGCGACTCGTCGATGACGTCCGTCATCGACCTCCTCAAATTGCAGAGCTAACGGGCCGGGGTTGGTTTTTGGGAAGGGGGGTCGGGGGGCTCGTGTCGGGCCGTGGCGGGCGTCGACGGCCGACGCCGACGACGCGCTTGCCGACGTCGACGCCGCGGCCGTCGGACGACGACGCCGTCCAATCAGCGTTCACGCCGCTCGCTCGAGATCGAGCTCGGAGCTCGTTGCTCGAGCAGTCGAGGGCCAGGAAATCTCGCCTCTCGCGCCGTCGCGCTCCCTGCACGATGGCCGTGTTCCTGAGCAACGACGCCTTGGTGGGCCGCTTGGTGCCCGGCCCGACGATGGAGCGCGGCCACGCGCTGAACCTCTACGCGCATCCCAAGGAGCCCAAGCTCGTCTACTGCTTCGGCAAGTACGTCGTCGCGCGAAATTTGAACGACAGCGGCGACAACTTCGTCTACCGCGGCCACAAGTACGACGTCGGCGCCGCGGCGTTCAGCCCCAACGGCTACTGGGTCGCGTCGGGCGACGCGGGCGGCTTCCTCCGCGTCTGGAGCTGGGACAACCCGGAGCACGTCCTCAAGGTCGAGGTCCAGGTCTTCGCCGGCGCCATCAAGGACCTGCAGTGGGACGGCGAGTCGAAGAAGATCGTCGTCGTCGGCGACGGCAAGGGCGTCGTCGCCAAGTGCGTCATGTGGGACACGGGCAACGCGGCGGGCGAGATGGTCGGCCACAGCAAGAAGGCCATCACGTGCGCGTACCGCCAGGCGCGGCCCTTCCGCATCATGACGGGCTCCGAGGACTTCAAGTGCGCCTTCTACAAGGGCCCGCCCTTCAAGCTCGACCACACGTGCGCGGAGCACAAGAACTACGTCAACAAGGTCGCCTATTCGCCGTCCGGCGATTTCGTCGCGTCCGTGGGCAGCGACAAGAAGATCGTCCTCTACGACGGCAAGGAGGGGACCGTCGCCGGCGAGCTCAAGGGCGACGGCAAGGCGCACCCGCAGGGGTCCGTCTACTCGTGCGCGTGGGCGCCCGACTCGTCGAAATTGCTGACGGCGTCCGCGGACAAGGCGCTCCACCTCTGGGACGTCGGGGCCAAGAGCCTCGTGGCGACCAAGGCCATGGGCGCGGACGTCGCGGACATGCAGATGGCCGCCGTCTGGGTCCACGGCCAGGCCATGTCCGTGTCGCTGTCGGGCGACGTGAACTACCTCGACGAGGCGCTGAACGTCACCAAGGTCGTCCAGGCGCCCCAGGCGCCCGTGAGCGCCATGGCCGTCGTCGGGTCCACGATCGTCGCCGGCTGCAACGACGGCACGGTGTTCAAATCGACGGACGCGAAGAGCTGGACGAAGCTGGACGGCGCCGTCCCGCGGTCGCACGTCCGGGCCGCGCACGGGGGCAAGGTCACGGCCGTCGCGGCCTTCGGCGGCGGCTTCGCGACGGCGGGCTTCGACGACACCGTGCGCTTCTGCGACGGCGCCGCCTACGACGCCGAGGTCAAGGTCGACGGCCAGCCCAAGGGCCTCGCGGCGCTCGGCGGCGACAACGTCGCCGTGGCGACGACGAAGGGCCTCGCGATCGTGTCCAAGGGCGCGACCTTCGCGGGCGTCGTCAAGTTCGAGGCCGTGGCCTGGGACGCGACGGCGTTGGCCGCGGCGCCCGACGGGTCCAAGTTCGCCGTCGGCGCCAAGGACGGCGCGATCCGCGTCTTCGACGCGTCGCTCGCGGAAGTCGCGGCGCTGCCGCCCCAGCGCGGCGAGATCACGTCCCTCGCCTGGTCGCCCGACGGGTCCAAGCTCGCCGCCGGCGACGCGGACCGCGAGATCAAGGTCTACGACGCGTCCGCGGGATTCGCCGTCGTCGTCCAGAACCTCTGGCGGTTCCACACCGCGCGCGTGACCGCGCTCGCGTGGTCGCCCGACTCCATGTTCCTCGCGTCGTCGAGCAACGACGAGTCCATCTTCTACTGGTCCCTCGCGAACCCGCAGAAGAGCGCCCACAAGTACGACTTCACGCACAAGGACGGCACGACGGCGCTCGCGTTCCTCGGAGGGAACGTCGTCTCCGCGGGCAACGACGCGTGCGTCTGCCTCTGGACCGTCTAGGGAGACCATTAAGACGCGCCGCTATCGAGGAGGTCCTTGACGTACTCGAAGGTCGCGAAGGAGATCCCGACGGACGGCGCGGCCTTGGCGTAGTTCGGCCCGAGGCCCCGGTACAGGTTCAACGGCATCGTCCAGTCGCGCGTGATCGCCCGGAGCGTGCCCGCCATCGTCGTCTCCAGCGTGCCGCCGCCGCGCACCTTCAACGTCGCGACCTGCAGGTTGCGGCGCACGGTGTCGAAGGGGAAGGCCACGGTCATGCCGCAGACGCCCGCGGCCGCGCCGCACGCGACCTTTGTGAGGGGGTGGACCTCGCCCCGGTCGTCGAGGCCGACGCCGCGCTCCCGGCATCGCCGCTTCAGGATGTCGAAGATGGCGAAGTCGATGCCGATGTAGGGGATGATGCCGCAGAGCGACGGCAGCAGGCCTCGAAACAACCCGCGGACGCCCTCGGCGCGCGCGAGGTTCGCCATGTTCCGCAGCAGGCCGTTGTCGACCTCGCCCCGGAAGTCCACCGTGCGCCGCGCGCGCATGAGGTCGATGGGGTAGGTGCACGTCGTCGACGTCGCGCCGGCGAGGCCGCCGGCGACCATCAATTGCCACGCGCGGAGCGGCTCGCCGTCGTCGCCGAACAACGTCCGCTTGTAGAGCGCGTACGTCGCGAACTGGATGGCGCTGCTGGGCACGACGCGCACGCAGTTGAGGCCGTTGCCCCGCCAGAGGCCGCGCACGCCGTCCTTGACGACGAGGTCGCCGAGCGACCGCAGGATGCCGCTGTGCCGCACGGGCCGGCCCCCGGCCGAGATGCCCTGGACCTGAAACAAGATCTTCAGGCGCTCCAAGGGAGCCACGGCCGTGCGGCTGCAGGCGCCGGCGACGCCGCCGGCGGCCAGCGTGCTCAGCCAGCGCTCCTCCGTCGCCGCCGGCGTCGTCTCGTTGGTGGTATCGGCGTCGCCGTCGTCGTCGACGTACTCGAGGACCTCGACGCCGGCGAGCTTCGGATCGAAGGCGAGGCGCGTGTCGCGGCGTCTCGCGATGGACAGTTCGGGCGAGTGGACGTCCGGCGGCCGCGACTCCGGCTCGCGCCGCCGTCGTCGTCGCTGTTCATCGTGGTCTGGATCTACCATTTGCTTTGATCTCAGGGATTAGCCATCCAGACGACCATCGCTTGCCCGGGCGGTGGATCCGGTTTTTGGTGAAGTCCTCGTTGCCGCTCACAAAGGCGATCGATGGCCGAGTTGTCTCCGTCAGAGTCTCTGCAACCGGCGACGCGAGCGACGGGCCGCAGGTGATGTCGCACTTCCCGGCCCCCGCGGCGCCCCGGCGCACGCCCTGCAACATCATCACGGGCCCGCTGGGCGCGGGCAAGTCGAGCGCCATCGTCAACCTCCTGGCCAACCACAGCGACGGCAACTGGGCCGTGCTCGTCAACGAGATCGGCGACGTGGGCATCGACGGCGCCATCGCCAAGTCGTCCGGCGCCGACGGGTCGGCCATGGTCGCGGAGATCGCCGGCGGCTGCATCTGCTGCGCGAACGGCGTCGCCGCCACGGTCACGATCACGCGGCTCCTGCGGCGGAAGCCGAGCCGCCTGCTCATCGAGCCGAGCGGCCTGGGCCACATCGACGAGCTCGCGGAGGTGCTCTGCAAGGCGCCGCTGAGCAACGCCCTGGAGCTGCGCGGTTTGATCTGCATCATCGCCTGCGACCGCCACGCGCGTCTGTGGGAGGCGGGCGAGAACTACCGCGACATGGTCCACGCGTCCGACGTCTTGGTGTTGAACCGCCGCGACGTCGACGAGGCGAAGACCGTCGACGTGGAGCACTGGGCGCGCGAGCTCTACCCGCCGAAGGCGGTGCGCGCGGGGACCCGCGGCGCGTTCGCGCCCGATTTGCTCGAGGTGAAGCGCTTGGAGCCGCTGCCGGACCACGACGACTGCGACGAGGACGAGAACCGCGCGGGCAGCCGGTCGACGTGGACCCACGTCGACGGCGTCGTGCGCACCGTGGCGGCGCGCGACGGCCACGCGTTCGTCGGCCTTCGGTGGCCGAAGAATTCTCGGCCCTTCGACGACGCGGCGCTCGCCGCGGCGTGCGCGGCGACCGTCGCGCTGCCGGGCCTCGAGCGCTTCAAGGGCGTCTTCTACGTCAAGACGCGCGGCTGGGTCCTCGTGCAGTGGGTCCGCGGCGACGCCGCGGGCACGTCGGAGCCCATCTCGCGGTCCGCGGACGCGCGGCTCCAGACCATCTTCGCGGGGCCGCCCCTCCCGCCCGCCGCCGTCGCCGCCCTCGAGCAGCGCTTCTTCGCGGCGCAACTAACCGCCTAGGTCAGTTTGACGTATTTCCGTGACTCCCACGGTCCGCCGCTAGGTTACTTCGACGATCGCGTCGTCGCCGCGGTAGAGCGCCGCGGCCGCGTCGTAGGCGCGCGTGAAGTCGGCCCGCGAGACGTCGTAGCCGCGGAGGAGCGGGGCGAGCGCGCGGTACGCGTAGCCCTCGTCGATCGTGAGGCGGTCGAAGGACAGGTAGACGTGGGGGATCTCGTAGTCGAGCAGGTACGTGTGCAGGTGGACCATGTCGTCCGCGTCGATCTTCTCCTGGCGCTCGCGCGCGACGTCGGCGGCCTCGTCGCCGTACGACGCGGGGAAGTAGGCCGCGTAGAACTTCGTGTAGAGCCCGCCGCCCGCGGCGCCGCGGACCGCGCGGCTCTTCGACACCGCGCCGAGGTCGCGCAGCGGCACGATGACGAAGCTCAGCGTCGACGCGAGGTACGGCCACGTGAGGTGCTCCTGCGCGCCGACGCGCAGGTCCTTGCGGATGATGAACCACATGCTCTTCAAAATGCGCGCCGCGCTGCGGAAGGGCCGCTCGAAGGACTCGCCCGCGGCCTCGCCCGCGTCGAAGCCCGTGTCGAGGCCGAGGAGCGCGAAGATGCGCATGAGAAACGTCGTCGCTGCGCGGCCCGTGCCTACCGAGGGTTGCTTCTCGTTTCCCGGCGAGCGTCGCGCGAAACAGCGCGCCCGTCGCTCGACGCCGGGCCTTTACCGGTCACGAGCACCTTGCAGCGTTTCGGCGCCGCGGCGCCGAGGTGGACCGTGCCCGCGCAGGCCGGCTCCTCGCCGCCGATCGAGAGGCACGTCGCGCGCCGCGCCGCGAAGGCCTTGCGCAGCTTGTTCGTGAAGCAGTCCTTGAACGGCGCGCTCGCGCCGTCGCAGTCCGCCGCGACGCTGCCGTAGAACTTCAGCAGCGCGCCCTCGTCGTAGTGGTCGACGACGCGGTCCAGCACGTTGCGGACGATGGACGCCAGCTCGTCGTCGTCGGCGCCGTCGTCGAAGACGGCCTCGTGGCGCACGCCGTCAAAGTCCAAGCGGAAGTTGCACGGGGCGGCGGCCGCGACGGCGACGAGCAGCGCGACGCGGCAGATCATTGCCGCGGCGGCGCATCGGGCTGCGACGAGCACGACAAGCAGGATGCCTCGACCATCGTGGGCTGCCGCGCGCGAAGCGCTCGCGAGCCGCGCGCGATTTCTCCGGCAGGGTGGACGAGCTCGCGGTCAATCGGACGCGCGCGCGACCAGGTGAGCAACTGCGCCGCGCGACTGTTTCGCGCACTTCCTGCGGCCGGGGCGGCTCGCGCAAGACCGCGCGCGAAACGACGGGGGGCCGCGCCGCGCCGACGCGCGCCGCCGTCGGCGAGCGCGAGCGCTTTTAGGTAGACCATGGCGCGCCGCTACGACCGGAACGTGACGACCTTCTCGCCCGAGGGGCGGCTGCACCAGGTCGAGTACGCCGTCGAGGTGCGGCCCCCGGCGTTCTTTCCTCGGCCGCTCCCGCGGCGCGCGGCGACCGCGCGTTTCCGCAGGCGATCAACAACGCGGGCACGGCCGTGGGCCTGCTGGCGACGGACGGCGTCGTCATGGCCGGCGAGAAGCAGAAGGTGACGAAGCTCCTCGAGCCGCCGAAGAGCAGCGAGAAGATCTACAAGCTCGACGACCACGTCGCGTGCGTCGTCGCGGGGCTGACGGCCGACGCGAACATCCTCATCAACGAGGCGCGCGTCGCGAGCCAGCGCTACACCTACCAGTACGGCGAGGCCATCCCCGTGGAGCAGCTCGTGGAGAAGGTCTGCAACCACAAGCAGCTCTACACGCAGTACGGCGGCCAGCGGCCCTTCGGCGTGAAATTCCTCTTCGCGGGCTACGACGACCACTTCGGCTACCAGCTCTACCTCAGCGACCCGAGCGGCAACTACAGCGGCTGGAAGGCGACGTGCATGGGCCAGAACGCCAACTCGGGCCAGTCCCTGTTGAAAAACGAGTACGACGAGACCATGGACGCCGCCGCGTGCGTCAAGCTGAGCCTCAAGGTCCTCAACAAGACCATGGAGTCCCTCAGCGCCGAGTCCATCGACCTCTTCGCCCTGAAGCGCAAGGACGACGGCTCCCTCGTCCACACGGTCTACCCCCACGACGTCGTCACCAAGCTCCTCGACGAGGTCAAGGCCGAGCAGGAGGCCGCGGACGCCGAGAAGGAGAAGCTCGCCGTGTCGTCCTAGGGGGCGGAGGAGGGCCCGTTCGCCTATAAAGGACCGCCTTCTCTCGGAGCGTGCACGTCTCCTGCGGTCTTTTCCGAGTCGCGCCGGCGCGGCCGCGGCGGTGACGCGCGCGTTGAGCGCGCGCGCGTCAGCCGTCTAGGGAACACCGCGCGGGTTGTTGCGCGGTCGCTGCGAGGGCGGCGAGGTTCTACAATACTCGAGACAGGAAGCCTTCGACGGCTTGTCCATTAGTTCAACATCGACCTTCGCCAAAAGGAAAGATCATCTGCCACAATTTTAAATGAATCTCACGCAGCCCTGGAAGCGACACGCCGCCCTGTGCTTGGTTGGGAACGCAGGACTGTTGGCGGGCGCGGCCGCGGGGGCCGCGGGGGGCTCCCGGCCGACGCCATGGCGCCCCAGAGCCCGGAGGAGGAGAAGTACGACCTCATCAACCTGAAGACGCGCGTGCTCGAGGACGCGGGCACGTCCATGCCCGACTTCGAGAAGGTCTACTGCATCCCCGAGGGGGACGACTGGGAGTTCGAGAACGTGCTCGGCCGCTTCTCGCGCGTCTCCGGCGCGAAGCGACACGCGCGACCCGGACCCCGACGCGCGCGACCCCGCAGGCGCGCGCGGCGCGGCGACGCGAAGACGGCGTACGCGTTCCTCAAGGCGGACTACGACTGGCGCGTGGAGCACGGCGTCGCGGCGCTGCGGACCCAGTCGCCGGCGGAGGTGCTGGGCTGCGACCCGCGCGTGTTGTCCCAGTACTACGAGCGGCGGCTCCTGGGCGTCGACGCGCACGGGCGGTTGTGTTTGTACCAGGGCTACAAGAACATGCTCGCGCGCGAGCTCAAGAAGCACGTGCCCCTCGAGAAGGTGACGCGCTTCCACATCTGGGAGCAGGAGCGCGCGGCGGCGATCATCGACGAGCTCGTGCGGACGCGGCGGCGCCGCGGCGGCCGCGGGCCGCCGATCCAGCCGAAGATGGCCGTCATGCTCGACGTCTCGGACATGACGATCTCGCGCCACGTCAACTCCGACTTCCTCTACGTGGTCAAGACGCTGGCGAACTACGACCAGAACCACTTCCCCGAGCGCATGGGCACGACCTTCATCATGAACGCGCCGTCCGTCTTCGGCATGGTCTGGCGCATCGCGACGCCCGGGGCGGGAAACGGGTGGTTTGAGGTCGCTTCGACGTGAGTGTGCCGCGCGCGCGCGCGCCAGGAAATGTGTCGACGCGTCGAGACCGCTCCGAGAGATGATCGCTCGTTCAAAAATCAGCCGAAACGATGGGAAAATGGCCGAGAGAGGAGCCGACATGTCGCACGCTTGTCCCGCCCAGGTCAAGCCGTGGCTCGACGCGCACACGGTGAAGAAGATCCACATCGTCACGGACAAGGAGGACTGGCGCACCATCGTCGCCGCGAAGCTCGGCGACCCCATCATGCAGAATTTAGCCGACGAGGTCCAGCTCGACGAGGCCGTCAACGACCCGGCGGACGACCTGAACCACTCCGTCAAGGACGTCGCGGCGGCGCTGCTGGAACGTCTGGGCGGCGCCGAGGAGGTCAAGGAGGAGGACGACGCGCCGCCGTCGACGCCCAAGGGCCAGATCCGCCCGAGCTACGCGGACTCGTCGTTCGTGACCGTCGAGCGCGGCGACGACGACAGCGACGACGACCACTTTCTGGACGCGCGGAGCCCGAAGCTCACGTCCAAGGAGGCGAAGAAGGAGCTGCTCCTCCTCGACTCGCTGGCGTCGGGGCGGTCCGCGGGCGACCTGGCGAAGGCGCTCCAGCGCCTCGTCGTCGTGCAGATGGGCGCGACGATCGCGCTGTGCTGCCCAGGGCAGCAAAAGGGTGATTCAACGTCGCTTCAACGTGAGTGTTCCGCGCGCGCGCGTTCCGGAAAAAGCATCCATGCTTCGAGACCGTTCCGAGAGATGATCGCTCGTCCAAAAATCAGCCGAAACGAGCGGAAAACGACCGAGATAGGAGCCTTTGAAGTTGGGAATTTCGCACCCGTTTGCTGCCCAGGTGCTGCCTGAGCCTGCTCGCGCTGCTGGACACGAACATCGCCTGGGACCCCCACGTGCCCGCCGTCGGGTTGCTCCTCGCGGCGATGACCGTGCCCTTCGGGGCCATCGGCTACTCGGGCGCGGCGCGGCGGAACCCGGGCGTGCTCAGCGTCCACCTCGCGTGCATGTCCGCGCTGAGCGGCGCCTTCCTGATTCTGGCCGTGGCGAGCCTCGAGGTCGCCGTCGGCGCGTCGGACGGCTACTTCTTCTCGCGGGCCGCGCGCGCGTCCGTGCGCCAGCACAACCTCGCCGTCGGCGTCGCGTCCGTGGGGCAGCTCGTCGTGGGGCTGCCCCAGTGCGTCGCGTCGCTGCTGCTGCGGCGGCGGCTGAGCGCGCTGCTGACGCGGCGCGGCGCGTCCGACGACGTCGCGGACCGGCGCTTCGCGCTGAAGACGTGCTCCGTCGTGCTCTGCCTGTTGGGCCTCGTCGGTTTGTCGTACTCGTCGGCCGTCGTGTCGTACTTCGTGCGCCAGCACCTCGGCGCCGCGGCCTTCGCGCCCTACATGCTGCTGGAGGGGTCCATCATGCTCCTCGTCGTGGCGGCCTTCAGCCGCTGGTGCTCCGCGGAGGCGATGATGAACGTCGACGTCATCCGCTGGTACTGCGCGCTCGCGCGGACGACGGCGGCCTACTTCTGCGTCGCCTTCGCCGTCGCCGTCGTGACCCTGCTGTCCATCGGCGCCAAGGCGACGCGCGGCGGCCGCGAGCGCACGTCCGTGACCGCCAAGGCCACGGGCCTGCTCCTGCTGCTCGCGACGTTCGACGCTTTGATCGCGTCGACGCTCCTCGTGTCCGTGCGCGCGGCGCAGACGCTGCTCATCGCCCGGGAGCTCATGGCCGCGGAGAAGATGATGGCGCGCCGGGGCCGGCCGCGGTCGTCGAGCGCGGAGAAGAAGCGGCCGAACTCGCCGCTGCGCGCCGCGCTGCGCCTCGTCGCGTCGCCGTCGCTCATGTCCGACGCGGACGACGTCATCCCCGACGACGCGGACGAGGAGGCCGTCGCGACGGCGCGCTTCGAGGACGAGGACGAGGACGATCTCGAGCAGGTGCCCCTGACGGACTACGAGCGCGGCGCGATCTGCTGGGCGCTCTTCACGGGCCTCGTGCACATCTTCATGGACGGCACGTTCGCCATCTTCAGCCACCTCGTGCGCTTCACCAACGACCGGGGCCGGCTCCAGCGGCCCTGGTTCGTCGAGCTCTGGCACCTCTGGGGCAAGGTCGACGCGCGCTACCGCCGGTCCGACTCGTTCATCGTCGTCCAGGTCGGCGCGATGGCGCTCGTCGCGGGGCCCGCGTGCCTCGTCTTCGCCTGGGCGACCTTCGAGCGCAAGGTCTACCGCCACGCGCTGGGCATTTTGATCGCGACGGCCCAGGTCTGGACGCTGGTCCTCTACGTGGCGACGGAGGCGCACGCGGGCTTCCAGGACTGCGCGCCGCGCGACGACTTTTTATTCTTCTGGGTGCTCTTCATCCTCACGTCCATCATCCGCTTCCTCCTGCCCCTGCCCGTGCTCGCCGGGTCCATCAAGGGCATGCTCCGGGACGCCGAGTTCCACCGGCGCTGGCACCTCCAGTACCGGAAGCTGTCCACGTCGGAGCGGAAGCGCGCGCTCGAGATGGAGCCCGCGCTCGACGACCCGCTCTGAGGAGCTCTTTTTTAATAACGGGCGAGGTGCGTGCTTAGTTCGCGGTCGGGCGGGCGGTCGAGGGCAGCGGGACGGCGGTCGGGGCCGCGGACGGGGCGGTCGGGGTCTTGGACGGCGCGGCGGTCGGCGCGGCGGCGGTCGGCGCGGCGGTTTTCTTCGCGGCGCGCTCCGCGCGCTCGCGGCGGTTCCGCGCGGAGGGCGGCTCCGCGTCGAGGGCGCCGAAGTGCGTGAGGAGGACGGCGATCTTGTTCATGAGGCCGTTGGCCCAGCCGTTGAGGATGCAGAAGTTGCAGTTGAACTCCTCGTGGTGCTTCTGGTGCGCGTCCGGGTGTAAAATCACGCGCCAGTCCTGGAGCTTCTCCAGCAGGGGATAGTCCTTCAGCAGCCCGCGGTTGCGCGCGTGGGCGAGGAAGTGGGTCTGCTGGCTCGGCAGGCCCACGATCAGCGCCGTGAGCCAGACCCGGCTCGTGGCCTCGGGCGCGTAGCCGTAGTGATAAGCTAAGAAGAACAGCGGCCAGACGACGCGGACGTACCAGAAGAGCTGCATGAAGAGCTCGAGCTGCGAATCGCTCGACGGGAACACGGCCTCGTGGTGGCTGTGGAAGTTCCACAGGTATTGGTCGTGCTCGTCGGCCTCCGTGAAGAGCGCCGTCTCCTCGAAGGCCTTGACGCCGTCGACGGTAGTTTCCACGTGGAGCCGCAGGGCGTCGTTATTCACGGTCTGGAAGTCGAGGAGCATGTGGATGAGGCCCGTCACGAAGTCGGCGACGTAGAGGGCCAGCAGGAACTCCACGACCGTGCGCGTGCAGAGGTAGGCGTAGCCGTCGCCGCCCCCCGTGAGGCCCCCGCCGATGACGGCGCCCGCCGTCTCGATGACGACGCATGCGATCGCGAAGCCCGTGACGCCCGTCAGCCCCAGCTTCACCGTCGTCTCCACCGAGCCCCACATTCAGCAAGGGCAGCCCATTTCTTGCTGATGGGCGGACCAGCTGCAACCGTGCCGAGCCAGCGCGCTCTTCGGTGTGTGAGGCAACATTGACTTCAATCTCTCGAAGCTGCACTTCAGATCTGCTGCTTGCTCTGCATGCGCTAAGAGAGCGCACAAACCAGCTGCAGCGTCACCGCATGCTGCAGCAGCGCTGCCAGACGCGTTCCGCAATTCGAGCCGTGCGTGCATGCGGTCTCCTGCTAATCGCTGCGGCTTTCAGAGCTCCTGCGTTGCGAGCGCGGCCAATACTCCTGCAAAGGCATCGCGTCGCGCGGTTCGCGGGCGACGCGCCGCCGCCGCCGCCCGCGCTCCTCCCGGTGTTCCTGCAGCGGCGCTGGCGGCGCGCGCTCGGCTGCGAGGTCTGCGGCGACGCGCGCGCGGTGCCGTGCCCGAGCTGCGACGGCGCGGGCGGCTACGAAGCCGCGGGCGGCGTCGCCGTCGCCTGCCCGAGCTGCCGGTCCACGGGCCGCGTCGTCTGCCGCGCCTGCTTCGTCGGCGACGGCTACGACATCGACAAGATCCGGAGGGATATGGGCTACCCGGACTAGAACGCGGAGGAGACCCGGATTAAGTATGCTCGACGGGGGCGGGGACTTTTTCGCGCGCCGGGCTCTCACCGGCTCGCGACGGCGACCTTGGGCGGCGCGGCGAGGGACCGGAGCGCCCCGGAGTCGGCGAGCGCGGCGGAGCCCGGGCCGCAGAGCTCCTTGTAGAGCTCGAGCGCGTGGAGGCAGTCGCCGACGGAGACGTCGTTGAAGACGCCCGCGGTGCCGACGCCCGTCGGGAGCGGCAGCCGGATGCCCATGGAGAGCTGGAAGCGCTCGTGGTAGGCGTGCTCGACGAAGTCCGGCGTCATCATGTCGTGCCAGATCGGGCAGCCGAACGCGTCGAGCGCGCGGAGGATCCGGAGCATCTCGTCGCGCTCGACGAGGCCCAGCGTGTGCGCGAGCACGGTCATGTAGGCCATGTCGACGTTGACGGCCTCGCCGTGCGTGAGCTCGACGTCCGTGCCGAGGGCGTGCATCTCGAGCTCCTGGCCGAACGCGTGCCCGAAGTCGACGAGGCGGTCGAGCGACGACTCCCACAAATTCGGCGCGAGCTCCTCGAGCATGGTCGCGATGGAGAGCTGGAGCACCTCCCCGGGCACGGCGTCGTCGCCCTGGAAGCGCGTCGCCACGAGGCGGCCCGCGTGGGCCTCGAGCAACTCGAAGAGCCGCGGCGACTTCATCAACGCCATCTTCATCATCTCCGACACGCCCGACGCGACGGCCCGCGGCTCCTCCGTCGCGAGGAAGGCCCGGTCGAGGAGCGCGGCGACGGGCGGCACGTAGGCGCCGAGGCGGTTCTTCGAGCCCATGAAGTTGACGCCCGATTTCGCGCCGATGGACGCGTCGACGTAGGACAGCGTCGTCGTCGGCACGCGGACGTAGGGCGACTTGCGGCGGAAGAGGGACGCGGCGAGGCCGATGACGTCGAGGCAGACGCCGCCGCCGATGCCGATGACCGGCGACCCGCGCCGCGGCATGTCGAATTTCTTCATCGCCTCGCAGACCTTGAGCACGAGGTCCATGGACTTCTCCTCCTCGACCATGGGCAGGCGCAGCACCGTGTAGTCGACGCCCCGGGCCTCCATGTAGTCCACGACGCCGGACCCGTAGAGGTCGTCGACGGTCTCGTCGATGACGACGAGGCGCCGCTGCGCCGTCCGCGCGGCCGCCGCGCGCTCGGGGCTGCCCGCGGCGAGGTGGCCGAAGAGCAGGTTGTCGTTGGCCGGGTCGAGGAGGCCCGGCGCCTCGACGACGGCGTAGTCGAAGGTCACGTGGCTGCGCACGCTCCAGGCCTTGGCCGCGCCGCCCGCGTCCGCCGCGTCGATGCGCGCGGGCGACAGCCGCGCGTCGGAGTGGAGGGCCCGGTCGCCGTCGGCGATGGTCGTCCACGTGTCGCCGACGAGGGCGAGGTTGCCGGGCTTGGGACCCGCGGGCGCCGGCGGCAGGGGCAGGATGTTGTGCTTCGCGGCGCGCACCTCGGCGACGTCGGAGGCGAGCACGTCGCGCTGCGACGGCGGCCGCTGGCTCCGCGCGCCGCCGGGCTGGAGGGCGGCGTGCGGCGCGAGCTGCAGGGCCAGGAGCGCGCACGCGAGGATCGACGACATGGTGCGCTGGCTGGGGTGCGTATAGGGGTCAGGGTGTTTGGTTTCCCGCGGGGCTGCCTGAAGTTTATAGCTCAGAGCTGCCCGAAGAAGAGAAGGGGTACGCCAGAGATATATTTGAGATGAAGCGGACAAGTCAGCGCGGCTGAAGTTTGGGCGTAGTCAACTTCAGCGGCGAAGAGTGAAGTGAAGACATCTGAGTGGCAGCCCGCGATTTGAGGTGGCCGGCGCGTACGTAAAGTCCGAACAAAAGCATTCCCAAGCAGCACCACCCCGTCCAGTCAGCGACCACCATGTGCGAGGGCCCCACCGTCGTCAAGGAGCAGCACCGCGCCAAGGAGCAAGCCTCGAGCATCTTCGGCATCCGCGCCGCCGAGACCGTCGCGCGCGCCGCGCTGCCCGAGACCCTCGCGGAGATCGAGGCGCCCGTGCCGGACACGCCCAGCGAGCGCCTCGCGGCGCTCATCGACGAGGTGCGCCTCCCGCCTCGCGCCCCGCGCGCGCCGCCGCGCCGCGCGCGCGCCGCCGCCTCCTCCGCGCGCGCGCCGACGCGCGGCGCTCGCAGGCCGGCGCGCTCGTCCACGGCCAGGAGGAGTACCTGCTCAAGTGCACGTCGCCGCCGTCGGCGGCCGCCGCGGCCCTCGAGGCGAAGACGCGGGCCGCGGACTGGAAGGCCCACCACGCCGCGGGCGAGACCAAGTTCCTCTTCAGCGACTGTTGGACGACGGACGTCGTGGAGGCGAAGACGCTCGCCATGTTCGCGGCCATGCTCAAGGCGCGGCGCGTCCTCGAGATCGGCATGTTCACGGGCTACGGCGCTTTGACCATCGCCGAGGCGCTCCCCGCCGACGGCGAGATGATCACCTTCGAGATCGACCCGTTCCTCGAGCGCTTCGCGCGGCCCGTCTTCGACGCCTCGCCCCACGGCTCGAAGATCGACGTCAAGATCGGCGACGCGCTGGCGAACCTGAAGGCCTGGCCCGCGGACAAGAAGTTCGACATGGTCTTCGTCGACGCGGACAAGGGCTCCTACCAGGCCTACTACGACACCGTGCTGGACCGGGGCCTCCTCGCGCCGGGCGGCGTCGTCGTCGTCGACAACGTGCTCTTCAAGGGCGCGCCCTACGTCGGGCCGTCCAAGTTCGACAACCGGTCCTGGAACGACGGCGGCGCCGCCGTCGCGGCCTTCAACGACCACGTCGCCGCGGACGACCGCGTCGAGCAGGTCATGCTGCCCATCCGCGACGGCATCACGATCATCCGCCTCAAGGACCAGCCGGCGCTCGCGCCCGTCGCCGCCGCCGCCGCGCCCGTCGTCGCCCAGGCGCCCGAACCCGTCGTCGTCGCGCCGCCGGCGCCGCCCGCGGTCGAAGTCGCGTCCGACGCGGTCGTGTCGGGCGTCGGCAACAAGCCCATCCTCGACCGCATGCGCCTCGACGGCAAGGCGGCGCTCGTCACGGGCGCGGGCCAGGGCATCGGCCGCGCCTTCGCCCACGCGTTGGCCGAGGCCGGCGCGGCGGTCTGCGTCGCGGACCTCGACTTGGACCGCGCGAAGGCCGTCGCCGCGGAGCTCGAGGCCAAGGGCGCGCGCGCGTACGCGCACAAGGCCGACTGCGGCGACCCGGCGGCGATCGCGTGCATGGTCGACACGGTCGTCGAGAAGTTCGGCGCCATCGACATCGCCGTGAACAACGCGGGCGTCAACAAGAACTCCGCGGCCGAGGACACGCCGCTCGCGGACTGGGACCTGACGTTCAACCTAAACACGCGCGGCGTCTTCCTCTGCTGCCAGGCCGAGGCGAAGCACATGCTCGCCAAGGGCTGCGGCAAGATCATCAACACGGCGTCCATGGCGTCGCTCCTCGTGCCCCACCCGCAGAAGCAGGCGGCCTACAACTGCTCCAAGGCCGCCGTCGTCAAGCTCACGCAGAGCCTCGCGTGCGAGTGGGCCGGCCGGGGCCTCAACGTCAACTGCGTGAGCCCGGGCATCGTCGACACGCCCCTCATCTGGGACAACCCGGCCCTCAACAAGCTCGCGGACCAGTGGCTCGCGCAGATCCCCGCGAACCGGCTGGCGCAGGTCACGGACCTCCAGGCCGCCGTCGTCTACCTCGCCTCCGAGGCCTCGGACTACATGGTCGGCCACAACCTCGTCATCGAGGGCGGCCAGTCCCTCTGGTAGAGCGCGCGCAGCCTCCCTCTGTTCCTAACGCGCTTACGATTCGAAACTCATAGAAAAATTACGACGACCCGACGTCGTAGACGCGGACCTTCAGGCCCCGGACGGACCGCTCGAAGGCGCACTTCCAGCCCCGGAGCTCGAAGCCGACGCAGACGACGACGCCGCGCTCCAGCTCCGCCTCGAGCGTCGCCAGGAGCTTCGCGCAGCCCTCCCGGAACAGGTACGCGACGACGACGTCGCCGGCCGCCAGGAGCGGCGCGCCGTCGAAGAAGTCGCGCCGCTCGAGCGTCGCCCGGCCCGCGAGGCCCCGGCGCGCGAGCGCGTCGCGGCCTTTAACCAACAAAGCCTCGTCGAGGTCGTAGCCGACGCCGACGCAGTCGTAATGTTCGCACGCGGCGACGAGCCACCGCGCGTCGCCGCAGCCGAGGTCGACGACGCGCCTCGGCGCCATCGACCCGTCCTTGGTCAGCGTGCCCCGCGCGGCGAGGGCGGCCAAGATGTCGCGCACGAGCTCGGGCGGCGACGGCGAGATGGGCGCGACGAGCGCCGCGTCGCCGGCGGCGGCCTGCTGGGCCTCGAAGCGCTCCTTGGCGAGCCTGATGAGCGCGGCGCGCGTCGCCGATTTTTTGGACGAGGTTGATGGCGCGTTTGATGGCTGCTTCGGCTGCTCCTGGTGCTCCGACAGAGCAGCCATCTCGCCGCTCGACAGAGCAGCCATCACGCCGCTCGATACTGCACCTTTGGCTGGTTTGCCAGATGTTTGCCAGATGTTTGCCCCTGTTGACCTCAACTGAGGCGAGCATGAGCGCGGCTTAGGGCCCGACTTGCGCGCGCAAACCCCACCCGACAACCCACAAACCCCACCCGACAACCCACAAACCGCCCACAACCATCAGCCATGAGCTCCCTCTTCGGCCCGGCGATCAGCGACATCTGGGGCAAGTCGACGCGGCGGCGCAAGCGCCGCCAGGCGGCCGAGGAGGACGCCGAGAGCGACGAGGAGCGCGGCGGCGCGCGCAAGCGCGCGCGGGGCGGCGCGAAGAAGCTGCCCGCCGAGGTCGCGGCCCTGCTCGGCGAGGCGCACGCCGAGGTCATCGGCGGCGACGAGGAGCGCGCGATCTCGCTTTTGGGCGAGGTCGTCCGCCGCGTGCCCGAGGCGCCCGACGCGTACGCGACCCTCTCGGAGATCTACGAGGGCCGGGGCGCCGCCGAGGACGAGGCCAAGGCGCTCCAGCTCGCCCTCGTGGCGGCGCACCTCGCGCCGTCGGACGCGACGGCCTGGCGGCGGGTCGCCGTGCTGTCGATGGAAGCCGCGCGCCGCGCGCCGGCCGACGGCTCCACCCCGAGCCCGCCGCGGTCGCCCCGCTCCGGCGCGCTCTCCAAGGCCGCGGCCTTCACGGACGACGAGCGCGTCGCCTTCGACGCGCTGAGCCGCGTGCTGAAGCTCGACCCGCGCGACGCCGCGGCCGCGGCCGACATCGCCGCGCTCTACGCGTCGCGGAACATGCCCGGCGCGGCGACGGACGAGCTCGAGCGCTTCCTCGCCAAGCAGGACGGCGCCGGCCCGCGGACGACGGACGAGATCTCCCTGGATCTCGTGCTCGCGGAGCACGCGGCGGCCGCGGGCCGCGCGGCTTTGGCCAAGGAGGCGCTCGCGCGGGCGCTCGAGGACGCCGCGGAGCCCGCGCCCCAGCCGGGCGCCGCGGGCGCGAGGACCGACGACGACGCGCGCCGGGCCGAGACGCGCCAGCGCGCGGCCATCGACCTCGCGCGCCTCCTCTACGACGAGGGCGACTTCGACGGCGCGCGGCGCGCGCTGGGGTCGCGGCGGCCCGACGAGCCGCTCGACGTCGCCGTCGTCCGCGGCGCCTGCGAGGCGCGCGCCGGCGACGCCGCGCGGGCGACGGAGGACTGGCGGGGCCTCGTGCGCCAGTGCCGGGGCCTCGCGCAGGCCCTCGCGGACGGCGGCGGCGGCGCGGACGTCGAGGACTACTACGACGAGCAGGCGCGCCTCGTCGACGCGGTGCTCGACGCGCTCGGCGACCTGGCGCCGGCCGTCACGGAGCAGATGCACGAGCTGCTGGCGGCGCTCCTGGACGCGGCCGCGCGGCTCCACGGCGCGCGGGCCGCCGTCGAGGAGGACCGCGCGGGCGGCGGGTCGCCGCATCGGGGCGACGAGGCGCGCGCGCACGCGACGCTCGCGCGCCTGCTCCGCGAGCGCGGCGCGCTCGTCGCCGCGCGGGGCCGCGTGAAGCGCGCCCTGGCGGCCTGCGCGGGTTCCGCGCGGGCGCTGGGCGAGGACGCGGCGCTCACGGCCGCGGAGCCCGGCGGCGCGCGCGCGTGGGACCCCGCGGCGGCCGTCGCCAAGCTCCTCAGGGCCGCGGGCCCGCCGCCGGGCGCGGGCGCGGGCCTGCGGCGCCGCGCCGTCGACGACGAGGTCGTCGCGTGGACGGCCTTCGCGGAGTCGTTGGCGGCGCGCGTCGGCGTGGCAAGGGACGCGGGCGACGCGAGGCGCCTCGTCGCCGTCGCCGCGGCCGTGCTCGAGTCGTCCTGCGCCGGCGACGCGCTGGCGCCCGAGGCAGCGGCCCTCGCGGGGGCGGCCGTCGCCGTCGCGCCGCGCGGCGCGCGCAAAGGCGCGCTCGCGACGCTCCGGGCGACGCGCGAGGCGCTCCTCGACGGCGACCTCCGCGCGGTCTTCGACCGCGTGTCCGCGGCCGTCGCCGACGCGTCGCCGCGGGCCCGGCGCCACGCGGCGAGGAGCGCGCTCGCGCGCTGCTGCGCGGGCCTCGACGCGCTCGGCGCGGCCGCCGTCGCCGACGCGTCCGTCGGCGACCTCATCGCGGTCCACGCGGTCGGCCTGCGGCCCGTCGACGACGGCGCGCTGGCCCGGGTCGCGGCGCAGCGCGGCGTCGACGCCGTGCGCGCGGCGGGCGGGCCCGACGCCTGCGCCGCGGTCACGCGCCTCGCGGCGGCGGCCGCCGCCGCCGCGGGCGATCCGCGCGACCCAAAGAAGACGGCGGCGCTCTCCGCGGCGCTCGCGGCCGCGGACCGCCCCGCGGCGGGCGCCGCGGCCGTCGCCGCCGCGGCGACGGTCCACGCGGCGCTCGCGACCTACGTCGACGACGACGGCGCGTTGCACGACGACGCCGCGCCGCGGCGGCGGCCGCGCGCGCCGCGGAAGGCCAAGGACGGCGACGACGCGGCGCCGCCGCCGCCGCCGCCGCCGCCCAAGGCGCCGCCGAAGCCCGCGCCGCCGCTGCTCCTCGCCCTCGCGCTCCACAAATGCGAGCCGCGGCGCGCTTTGGCGCTCGTCGCGCCGCCCGCGGGCGGGCCGCCGGCCGACGAGCCGCCGTCGGCGCCGCTGCTCCGCTGCGCCGTGCTCGCGGACTGCGCGACGCGGGGCACGGCGTCGGCGAGCGCCAACGCCGCGGCGTCGGCGACCGTCGCGCCGACGCGGTCCGGCGCGGCGCTCCGCGCCGCCGCGGAGCTGGCGCGCTACGCGGAGCTCCGGGGCACGGGCGGCGCGGCGGCGCAGGAGGTCGCCTACAACACGGGCCGCTTCTTCCACGCCCTCGGCCTCGAGGCCCTCGCCGCGGCCCACTACCGCGACGCGCTCGACGGCGACGGGCCCGCGGACCTCCTCGTGACGCGGTCCGCCGCGCTGAACTTGGTGAACCTCTACGCCAAGGACCCGGCGACGCGCGACCACGCGCGCGAGATCCTCGCCAAGCACCTCGTAATCAAGTAACGGGCCCCGCGCGCCGCGCGAACTCGCCCGCGTCCGCGCACCGGAAGCCCTCCCGGAGCCACTGGCCGAGCGCGGGCGCGATCGCGGACCGCAGGTCGAAGTGGATCGCGCCCGGCGCGCGCAGCACCGTCGCGCTCTCGCCGAGGCTCTCCGCGAAGGCGTCGAAGGTCCCGTTGGAGCAGAAGACGTCCGCCGTCGCGTGGAGCACGAGCTTCGGGCAGCCCGTCGCCCGGGCGTCGTCGAGGTGGCGCCAGTTCCACGCGAAGAGGAACCAGGCGTAGTCCAGCGGCGGGTTCAGGGCCGCCCAGCCCGCGAGCGCGCCGCCGGGCGCGAGGCGGAAGGCCGCGCGCATGGCCACGCACGCGCCGTAGGAGTAGCCGACGACGACGACGCGGTCAACGCCCGCCATCGCGAGCAGCGCGTCCGCGGCCGCGACGGCGTCGTCGACGGACGCCTCGCCGCGGCCGAAGCCGCTCCGGAACTGGACGCGGCACGTCGCGCAGCCGCCCTTGCCGAAGAACTGCGTCACGGCGCGCACGTGCGGGTCGTCGAGCGAGCCCCCCAGGGGGCCCCAGGGGTGCAGCGACACGACGCCGACGCGCCCGCTGCCGGCGTTGGGCCGGATCAGGCACTGCGCGCCCGTCGACAGCTCGAACTCCTCCTCCGCGGCGAGGGACAGCATGGCTGGCGGTGATGGCGGGATGGCGGAGCGATGGCAAATTGATGGCATCGAGCCTCTGAGCTCTGTGGCAAACAGCGATCCAAAATTGTCGAGGCACGGGGCTCGTGCGGCGGCCTCTCGAGTAGAGTCTTCGAGGCAGACGGGACTCTCGTGCGGCGGCGTCTCGAGTAGAGACATGTCGCTCGACGCCTCGTACAAGAAGCGCTTTTTGGCGTCCGTGATACCAAAGCATCACCTCACATCGTTTGCACAGGTGGGACACCTTCGACGACTCGAGCGAGTCCGAGGACGATGCCGCTGGATCCGGCGGCGACGAGGCCGCGCCGCCCAACGCCGTGGAAGTGCTCACCGAAGCCGACCTCGATCGCATGGCGGTCGCGTGCGAGATCGAGGCCGAGGCGCGGAAAGTCCTCCACGACATGGAGACGACCGCGTTCGCCTTTTCCGGAGCGACGCGGTCGTTCGGCGAGTATTTCGACACGTCGATGGGCTACGTCGATCTCGAAGACCTCGAGAACGGCGTCCTGGGCGACCTGCGCGCAGGCTTTTACGACGACGTCAAAGCGTACGAGTGGCGGGGGAGGGAGGCCGTCGCGTTCCTGTTTTACGCGCGGACCCGAGCGGGAATCGATTGCAGGCTCACGCTCCGCTGCGCGCCGCAGGTCGTCAAGCACACCACGCAGAAGCGCCGGCTCATCCAGAAGGTCCTCAAGTGGGCGCACCGCGTCGCGACGTCCGCGGGCGGCCAGTCGATCTCGGGCCGCTGATGTCTCGAGCCTCCGAAGACTAAGCGACGCCGAAGTCCGAGAGAGTCTGAGAGGCAGTGGGGAGATTAAAGAAGGGGAGCGGGGGTCAAGCAAGGGCCGCGCCTAGGCGGACGCGGCGATGGGCTCGTCGGCGGCGCAGTCGTCCTCCGCGTAGAGCGCGTCGACGTCGGCCTCGTGCGCCGCGAAGACCGCGGGCCGCTTGACGGACATCTTGGGCGTGACCATGCCGCGCTTGAGGTTGAAGCCCTCCGTGAGGATGGCGAACTTCTCCGGGAGCTCGAAGTTCTTGAAGCCCGACGAGTGGGCCGCGATCTCGTCCGCGAGGAGCGCCTTGAGCTCGGCGCCGTGCGCCTCGAGCAGCCCCTCGACGGCCGCCGCGGGCTCGAAGAGGTAGGGCGCGGGCATGGCCACGGACCCGGCCTTCCCGAACTTCTCGGCGACGGCGACCCAGTCGAGGGCGAGGAGCGCGACGTTGTAGGGCCGGTTGTCGCCGTAGAGGAAGGCCTGCGCGACGTAGCGGCTCCGCGCCAATTGCTCCTCCAAAGGCGTCGGCACGACGTACTTGCCGTTGGCGAGCTTGTACTGCTCCTTGATGCGGCCGACGATGCGCACGTGGCCCGACGCGTCGACGACGCACTGGTCGCCCGTGCGGAACCACGTCTCGCCGCCGTCCTCGAAGAGCACCTCCGCCGTCGCGTCCGGGTTCTTCCAGTAGCCGCGCATGACGCCGCGGCCCGACGCGCAGAGCTCACCGGGCTCGCCCGGCGCGACCTCGGCGCCGTCGGCGTCGAGCACCTTGACGCCGACGCCCGGCAGGGCTACGCCGATGGAGCCCTTGACGTCGTTCGCCAGCTCGAGCGGCTTCTCCTTCGTGAGCACGGGCGACGTCTCCGTGAGGCCGTAGCCGTTGGTCATGGGCACGCCGCAGGCGTCCATGAAGTCGCGCACCTCCTTGGACAGGGCCGCGCCGCCGTTGCCCGCGAAGAGCAGCTTGCCGCCGAGCTTGTCGCGGACCTTCGAGAGCACGAGCTTGTCCAGCACGAAATGCTGGAGCGACTCGACCAGGGTCAGCGGCGGCGGCGACGACCCGTCGGCGTCCGTGAGGCGGCTCCGCGCCTTCTTCGCGCCCAGCGCGACGGCCTTGTCCGCGAGCGCGCGCTTCTTCTCCGGCATCGCGGCCTTCGTCTGCTGGAAGCCGTCGAAGACGCGGTTGTAGAGCGCGGGCACGGCGAAGAGGCAGTCGGGCTTCGCCTCGGCGACCTCGGCCAGGAAGGTCGTCGGGTCCGTGGCCACCGCGACCTCGTGGCCCGCGGCGGTCATGCCGTGCAATTCGATGGTCTGGCCGTAGATGTGCGCCCAGGGCAGGATCGCGAGGGACCGCACGGGCGCCGTCGGGTAGTGGCCGATGGCGCCCATCTCCTCGCGCATGAGGTCGCGCATGGTCGTGCAGTTCCAGACGAGGTTGTCGTGCGTGAGCTCGACGCCCTTGGGCTTGCCCGTCGTGCCCGACGTGTAGATGAGCGACGCGAGGTCACTCGCGGACGGCCGCTGGGCCGCGGCGGCGGCGCCGTCGAGCGTCGCGCCGTAGTCCAGCGCCTCGGCGAAGTTGTGCTCGCCGCCGGCCTCGAGGTCCTCGAAGCAGAGCACCTTTTTGCCGTACTTGCGCGCGGCCTCGCGCGCGGACGGCAGGAGCGCGGCCGTGGACACGAAGACGACCTTGGCCTCGGAGTCGTTGAGGATGTACTCCCACTCCTCGGGCTTCTGCTGCTCGTACATGGGCACGTGCGCGGCGCCCGCGGCGTACGCGCCGTACATGGTCGCGACGAACTCCTCGCGGTTCTTGCTGATGACGGCGACGCGGTCGCCCCGCTCGACGCCGTAGCTCGCGAGGGCGTTGCCCAGGGCGTCGGCGCGCGCCGCGCGCTCGGCGAAGGTCGTCCAGACCCAGGCGCCGTCCTTGCGCGTGCCCAGGGACTTGAGGTCGCCGTAGGCCTCGCCCGCGGCGACGCCCAGCTCGTGGAGCGTCGCCACGGACCCCGTCGGGACGGAGTCGTTGGACCAGGCGCTCAACCCGCGCCGGGTCGCGGCGAGGGCCGCGGGGGCCGGGCGCGAGGCCCCGGACGACCACAGAATACGTCCAGTTCTGATGGACATTGCGCGAGTTGTCGAATTCGAGGATGGCGCTGCCTTTGCGGGCTGGGGGTGCCGTGCGCTCGTTGGGCTGCCCGTCGACACCAGCAAGGATGGGCAACGCGTCGAGCCTGTCGCCGGAGCGCATCGCGCTCGTCCAGGGCGCGCTGGGCTACCTCGCCTTCGGGGAGTGCGTCGTCGCGCTCCGGATCTTCCCGGACGGCGCGTTCCTCGCGCCGGCGAAGCCCTTCTGGCAGTGGATGGTCGAGCGCCTCGCGGCGGAGCGGTGCCTGCGCACCGTCGGGCCCGACCGCTTCGAGCTCCTCGGCGTGAACGGCTGGCGCGGCTGCTTCGAGCGGCTCTGGCAGAGCCGCCACGGCGTCGTCGCGAGCCCCGCGCTCGACGGCGGGCCGCGCGGCGCCTGGCGCACGATGCGCTGCGTCGTCCGCGTGCGGCCGGCGGCGGGCGCCGCCGCCGCCGCGGCGGACCGGCCGCCGCCGGAGGTCACCGTGCCGCTGCACCAGCGCGTGGCGCTCCTGCGGCGCCGGGGCCTCTCCGCGGCGGACGCCAAGGCCAAGGCCGTGGCCATGAAGAAGGGCGGCCTCCGCGCGACGATCTGCGGCCACGACGACGCGCGCGTGCACGCGCTCGCGCCCTACGTCGGCGCGAAGACCTACGACTTCGACCGCGTCCTCGGCGCGGCGGCGACCCAAGAAGACGTCTGGAAGCTCGCCTTTCCCGTCGTCCACGACGCGCTCAACGGCCGCGACGGCTGCGTCTTCGCCTACGGCCAGAGCGGCTCCGGCAAGACGCACACCATGTTCGACGCCGCGGGCGGCCACCCGGGCCTCGTCGCGCGCGCGCTCGGCGAGCTCGTGTCGGCCGCGCCGCGGGGCTGGGCCGTCGTCGCGACCTACGTCGAGGTCTTCGGCGACGACCTCACGGACCTGCTCTCGGGCGCCAGGATCCGGAGCGAGCGCCGCGCTCAAACCGCGCGGCTCGCCGGGGTCGCGGCCGTCGACGCCTTCCTCGCGGAGGGCGCCGCGCGGAAGCGCGCCGCGGCGACGATGCTGAACCTGCGGTCGACGCGCGCGCACGCCGTCGTGTCCGCGCGGCTCGTCCGCGACGACGACGCCGTCGTGTCGACGCTCGTGCTCGTGGACCTGGGAGGCTCGGAGCGCGTCGAGCGGTCCAAGGTCAACGAGAACTTGCTCGCGCCCGGCGGCGTCGCGTCGAACAACGTCGAGAGCCGCAACACGTGGAAGGACTACTACGCCGCGCGCGGGCGGCTCCAGGAGACGACGCGGATCAACCTCGGGCTCCTGGCGCTCAAGCGGTGCGTGACCGCGCTCCTCGAGGACGGCGCGGCGCGCGTGCCCTTCATGGACTCGAAGCTCACGCAGCTGCTGGAAAAGCCGCTGTCGTCGCGGAGCGTCTGCGCGGTGATCTGCGTCGGCCGCGAGGACGCGCACGCCGCGGAGAGCATCGAGAGCCTCAACTTCGGCGAGGGCCTCCGGCGGCTCCGCGGCGACGGCGAGGCGCGCGGCGGCGCCGGCGCGGCCATCTCCGCGGCGCTGCGGGCCATCGACGCGCGCGCGGCGGAGCTCCAGCGGCTCATCGCGGCGAAGGAGCGCTGGGAGTGGCGCGACGCGGAGCGGACGGACGTCGTCGACGAGATGGACACGGGCGGCGCGGTCCTCGTCGACGAGGCCATGGAGATGGGCGGCACGGGGGCCATCGAGATTCTTGCCGACGACGGCAAGAGCACGAAGGTCGCCCACGCCCACACGGTCCGCGGCCAGGTCATCGTCGGCGCGGAGGCCGAGAACCGCGAGCTCGAGGCGCTCCTCGACCAGCGGCGCGCGCTCCTGGGGGAGAGTTAAGCGCGGATATTACGGTCCCTTCGCACATTTGTGCGCGAGGTGGCGCATATTCCACAAACTAGTAGCGCAGCAAAAAGGAAACATGGGTCGTTCATCTGCTCGCGGTGCCAACTCGGAGAGGGAGGGGTCTTTCAGCTCAGCGAGCGTGACAGCACATTCGTCGGGGACGTCAGCACGAGCGACCACAAGCCCATTCGCGCCGCGTTCGACATATAGGCACCCGGACGTCTTAAGAAGGAACTGCGAGCTTTCCGTCGCAGATTCATGCGGCTGCCGCGTGGGCGGGCGAGCTTCGATGGGCCACGGCCGCCGCCCGCATCGACGGCGCCGCCGAGCCAACGGCAGGGGCGCGCACGAGAAAGGGGGGGATTCCCCGACACGCGAGTCCGCCTCGACGACCACGCCACTAACGCGGCCGGCGACCGGCGCGCGTGAGCTGTTAGTTTACGATGAGCTTTCTTCTAGTCGTCCCAACCATCGTCGTCGTCGCTGTCCGGGATCGGCCGGTCCTCCCCCTCCGCGGCGGCGCGGCGCGCGCGCATTGCGGCGACGACGGCGTCGATGTCGTCGCCGGCGGCGTCGATGTCGTCGCTCGCGGGCGTGCCGAGGAGGGCGCTCGCCGTCGGGGGCGCTACGCCGGCGTCGAGGCGCCGGCGCGCTCGCGCTCGCGCCTCCTCGCGCGTCGCCCGTTCCGCGGCTAGTTGCTCCGTCCTTGCGGCGTCGCGCGCGGCTCGCTGGGCGGCCCGATCACGGGCCAGCCTCTCTCGCTCGACGCACTGGAGCTCGCGCTGCCAGCATGCGACGAAGCCCTGGAGGAGCGAGAAGACCTCGCCGAGTCCTCGACCCGGGCGCTCCCCAAAGTCACGGGCGAGGTCAGCGCCCGCGCGAGACGTCGCCTCCCGGGCGGCGTACAGGGCCCTGACGTGCGCCGAGAGCCAGTCCGCCCAGGTTTCGAGGGCCTCCGCATCCGGCGGGCCGGCGGCGGCCTCCGCGCGCACGAGACCCAGGTCCGCGTCGAGACGCGCGAGGCCCTCCTCGGTCTCGGCGTCGGCCCGCGCCGTCGCCGCTCCCAGGACGTCGGAGAGCTCGACAACGAGCCCGGATGCCGCGTGGGCCATGTCGCTGTCGACCACGGCCCGGAGCACGACGCGAAGGAGGGAGTGGCCGCGCGCGCCCTTGAGCTCGCTCATCTTCGCGAGGCTCGAGAGGCCGACGCCCGCCGCCTGCCGCGACGAGCCGTGGTTGAGCGCGTTGCCGACGAGGAGGGCGACGCGGAGGACGTGCCGGAGACTCTCGCTGGCCGCGATGGCCTCGACGGCGACGAGGCGCGCCCGGACCGCCCGGCCGACCGCCGCGAGCGCCTTCGGCGCCGTAAATTTGACGAGGAGGACGTCGAAGCGGGACCGAAGGCGCGGCACGCCGAGGACGAAGGCGGCGACGTAAGCTTCCTGCTCCCGCAGCGAGCGCCCCGCGGCGTTCGCGACGGCGTCCCCGAGGGCCGCGGCTTCGGCCGCGTCGTCCTGCGCCTTTGACGGCAGGACGACGCGCCGCAGGAGCTCGAGCGTATCCTCGCCGAAGCTCAAGTCCGACGACGAGCCCGCCAGCGCGCTCGCGACGACGGGTCCATCGGCGAGACCCAAGTCCCGGATCTTCTTGAGCACGAGCGCGACGCCCTGGGCTCGCTTCGGCTGGAGCGCCGCGACGTCCGAGGAAGGCGTCGCGCGGGTCGCGTCGGACGCCCTCGTGGACGATGGCCGGGCCGGTTCCACGGAGGTCCGGAATTCCGTCTCCAGCTCCGCCATCGCCGACCCGACGACCGCGCGCGCCGCGTCGAACGACGCGTCGTCGCACGAGTCCCACCACGACGAGCCGACGGCGTCGTCGTCCAGCGGGTCCCAGAAGAGTCGCTTCGTGGTCACGGACGGTTTTGGACCGTCGACCGGCGCACGCGATGCGCTCTTCGCCGCCGTCGGAGCGCCCGCCGGCGCCCCGCGGAGTAGCGCCGGGTCCAGCCCCTCGGCCCGCATTTTCAACGCGACGGCCGCCTCCGGCACTCCCATGCGAAGCATGCGCTGGAACCGGACGGCCCGCGGATCGACGGGTTCCTTTGGATGCATGTCCTGCGGGTCGAGGCCCTCGGCTCGCATCTTGGCGTCGACGGCCGCCGCCGGCACGCCCATCTTGAGCATGCGCTCGTACTTTTCGTATCGCGGGTCTTTGGGACCCGCTGGCTCGAGGACCGGGGCCTCGAGGACCACGGCCGCACGAGATCCGTCGGGGTCTTGCGCCGGCGCGACATCTTGCGCCTCTTGTCTGGGGGGCCGCGCTTCGATCGCCATCGCCAGATCCGCGAGGACCGCGTCCGCGGCCGCCTCGGGCGAGGCTTCTGCCACGATGGCCTCGGATGTCATCGCTGACGGCTGGTCTGATTCGGCGACGGTCTCGGGCGACTCGGCGTCGGCGTCGGCCGGCTCGGCGACGGCCTCGGGCGACTCGGCGACGGCCTCGCCGCCGCTTTCGCCCGGAGCGTTCTCCTGGCCGGCGTCGGATCCTTCGTCCTCCGAGGCACCCTCTGGGGCCTCTAGCTCGTCTGGCGGCGCCATGATCGACGCCCTCCGCACGCCCATGGACAATTCCAGCACCTGGGCCAGGGACAAGGCGGGCGCGTCCGCCGTCGCTTCGCTCGCGCCGGCCGCTCCGTCTCCGACGTCCTCTTCGCCGTCCAATAAACGCGACAGTTTGCTGCAAGCGAGGGCGACTCGCCCGAGGAGCTCGGGGTCGTCGCAGGCCGCCGCCGAACGGTCGGCTTTGGCGATGAGCGTGGCGACGGCGACGCGCGCGTCGCGGGCGTCGCGCACGACGCCGGCCGCGACGTCGTCGGCGTCGTCGATTCGCTGCTGTTCGCTCTCCAGGTCATCGAGGCGGATTCTATCCATGTCGTCGACGATCATTCCGATGGATTCGCCGCGACTGCCAGCGAGACTCCGACGTTCTGGCTGGCCGTCGCCGAGGCCTGATTCGACCTCGACCTCGTTCTCGTCCGCGGCGTGGCCTGTCCGCTGGCCGCCGCAGCTGTGGTTGCAGCTGTGGTTCCCACGGCGTCCGGATTCGAGCTCGCCCGTCTGCGAATGACTTCTCCCGGAGTCAGGATCATGTGCGAGATCGAGTCATCGCCCATGAGAGTCGGCCGCGGCGTCTCCGCGATGCCCCAGCTGGCGTCTCGGATGGCATCGAGGCTGCTCTGGACGCCGGCAACCTCCAGCTCCGCGCGCAATCGCATTCGCCGCCGAACTTGCGCAGGCCCGGAGCCGAGCGGCCGCGCCGTGACGGTGGCGAGCAGGTCGACGCACGCCAGGCCGTACGCGAGTCGCCACGACGGCTCCTCTCCGGCCGCGCCGAGGTGCTCCGCGGAGTCGTCGAGGCGCCGCCTCACGACCTCCCACGGGCCATGTTCTGGGCATCCAAGCGTGCAGAGCGAGTTGACGACCGCCGAGTGGCCCGCGCCGCTCGCCGCCGCGAGCCGCGCCAGCTCGACCAAAATCCGCGTGACGCGCCGCGCCTCGGAATCCGCGTCCCACGAGGCGTCCGTGAAGTCCGGTTTGAACGACAGCAGTGCGATGTCACACAGGGTCGACATGGACGATCGCGGCGCATCCGGACGGGGCGCCGCCGACGACGCGCTCACCGACTCGAGGCAGATGGCGGAGGCGTACTTTGGCATTCGCAGGGCCCGCAGCAGGATCTTCGTCTCCAGCGGCACGCCACCGACGGTAACGACAGCACCCCTCCCCTGGCGACGCTCCTCAGCTGCCTGGGCGCAGATTCTCGAAAGCGCCGCTGTCGCCTCCGCGACGCTCTCCGCGATCGAGGAAGAACGGGGCGACGTCGCGGCCGCTTCGCCGGCTTCGGGCTCCGAGAAATGGACCTGCGCGTGGTTCCGACGCATGGATGCGGTCGTGACCGAGATGCGGTGGGTCATGCTCTTCAGTTGCTTCCGGGCGATGTCTCGGAGCTCGCGGGGCGTCGCGCCCGCGAGCTCGAGCGTGACCGCGGTGACCGTGAGCAGCACGGTGCAGATCCCGAAGAAGACCATGACCATGGAGAAGACGGTCCCCTGGAAGAGGTCCCCCGGCTGCCCGGATTGCTCCTCCATCTTCTTCGTGACGAATATCATCAGGCACATGAAGAAGATGATGACGATCTGGGTCTGAGCGAGCTCGGCGACGGCGTCGTCCGAATACTCGATGTACGGAGCCGCGTACGAGTAGACTTTGGCGCTGATGAGGGCGATCAACAGTCCGGTCGCGATCTGCGTCGCCGAGCCCGGATAGATGAAGACGAGGAGCGAGGTCATGCACAGCTTCCGGAAGAGGTCCGGGACGACGAAGAGATAGCAGCGGGGCTCGTATTCCTCGAAGAGGAACGACAAGTGGGATATCGACTCGTCCCTCTCTCTGAGCTTCAGCTTCGCGGCTTGTCGCTTCACCAGCCCGATGGTCTCCGAGCGCGTCTCGTCCGCCGACTGCGCCAAGCCGAACGTCCAAGACGCCATCCGCCGCAAGGCGAAGTGCTGGAGCGACGTCGCGCGATGCGGCCAGTGGAGCTCGCTCGATGAGCCGGCGTCGAGGTTCGGACGATCGACCATGTTCGACGAAGAATCCTCGGCTAAAATACGGGCAGCTTGAGAGTGTTCGGCGGAAGCGTCTTCCAACGGCGGGTCGATACGATGGCGATGGCTCCACAGGAGGCAGAAATAAAATGTCGGTATCCCAAATGGCCAGATGGCCACCATGAGCGCCGCGTAGAGCTTCCACAGGCTATTGTACCTCGTAGACTCGCAGTCGATCGAGTAGTCTGCCTCGAGGATGAAAAACGACGACGTGGACCCACCCGCGTCGGTTTCGCGGAGTTCGATGCCTACATGACGAAGCGTTCAGACGCGAAAGTCGGCAGGGGGACACGGGCTTCGATGCAGTTGAAATAGCGCAGGCACGTGGTCGAAACGGTCGGAAACACGAGGAACGTCAGCACCAGGAACGCGTACATGGTGTGGATCCAAGCCGACCGGCGATCTTCCTCGTTGCTCGACCGCCGCATGTAGAACGCACCGACCAAGAAGATGCACAGGCCCACGAACACCGGCGTCATCGTCGCAATCAGGATGGTCCGATAGTAATCCATGCGCATGAAGCAATCGAACGGCAGCACGCGCACGAGGTTCAGCTCGAGGACGGAGGTCCACTCGATGAGCGTCTGGAAGGCCTCGGGCAGCGTCACCATCGGCAGACTCCAGGGGAGGGCATCAATGATTTGGAAAACCCCGATGACGATTTTGAGTTTCGTCAGCAGACTTTTTCGGTTGCGAGTGTTGAACTCGAAACTGAAAATGCGCAGGATCTGCTCATTTTCTTCCTCCTCCTCGTCCTCGCCGTCATCTTCCATGATGATGGGCTGCACGTCTGGGTGGCTCGGGGCGCCGCCGCATGTTGGTGCGCTGTCCACTCGGACATCCTCGTCCTCGTCATCTGAGAGCGCGCCGCAGCTCGGCTCTTCGTCGACGTCGCCACCGTCCGCGTGATCGCGCTCCTCGCGCGCCGCGTTAGAAAAGTCGATGCTGATCCTCTCCGGGTCCACGGGGGCGTCGACCCCACCTGCGTCATCGCCTGGATCGCTCGAAGTGCCGCCGGGATCGAAATCGGCGGCGGCTGGGTCGTAGAGATGCGACCGCGAGCCGAAGAACAGCAGCCCCCCCTTAATCACAGCGTCCGAGGCGCCCGCCTCGTGATCCTTCATCAGGTCCTTGGCAACCGTGAAGATGATGTCCGTGTGATCGTAGAGGCAGCGATACGTCGCGAGCGCGAGAAGCAGCGCGGCCAGCGCGCAGCTAAAGATGGCGAGCGGCGTACCCTGCACGACGGCGCCGCCCGGGCACTCCACGCATTTGTTCCGCAGCATGTCGTAGTGGAAGGAGCTGCTGCAGACCTGACACATCACGCCCTCCTGCCCGTCCGCGCAGAGTTCCTTCCACCGGCTCGCGTTCGCGCCGAGGCCGCGCCACCCCCCATCTTTGCAGGCTCCGCTGTACCCGCACTTGTACAGGTCGGTCGAATAGATCGAGGCGCGCCACCAGCCGGGCGCAATGCGCACGTCCTCGAGCGTGTTATTCGCCTCGACGCTGCAGTCCATGCCGCGCTCGCCGCTGACGCAGCAATCCGCGAAGCGCTCGGTGCTCTGGAGACCCCCGCGGTCGTCGCAGCTCATGATGACGCCCGCTTCCTCGTATGTCTGGAACGGGTTGAAGTAGTAGTCCTGGAGGCCTGCGAGGTTTCGCGGAGATTGGGCCCGGCGACGCGAGTCGGGACGCGGGACGAGGCAGCTGTAGCAACCCGCGGACCCGTAGGCCAGGGACGTCGAGAACGGGGGGCAGGAAAGGCAGGAGGCGAGGCCCGGCGTGTTCGCGTACGTGTCGGGCGCACAGGGCGTGCACTCCGCCGCCGCCGACGACGACGTGCGGCCCGTCGGGCAGTCGTCGCAGGCGCCGCTCCCCGTCGTCGAGTATTTCCCGGCTTCGCACGCGGCGCATTCGGCGTCGCCTTGCTGCGAGAACCGTCCCGCCGGACAAGAGGTGCAGTTCGCGAAGTAGTAGTTTCCCACGCCGACGGGTACCTCGATCGTACCTGGGCGGCGGGTGACGGTCGCGCGCCCGAATTTGAGACACCGGAGCGAGACCCGCCGGACAAGTGCCGTTCGAGCACGACGGGCCGGTGAACGGGTCGAAGCAGTCGCAGGAGCCCGCGCCGCGCACGCCGTCCTCGCAGGTGCCCCTGGAGCGCCCCGAGTTGGCGACGCCGCACGTGTCGAGCATGCGCGGCCGGTCTCTGTCTTCGTCGCCGCCCTGCGGGCAGATGTCGCAGGTCGTACCGAAGTAGCCTGTCTGGCACGCCTCGCACTGCCAGCCCGCGAATCCGATGAGGCAGGAACACGTCGACTCCGAAAACAAGGACGACGTCTCGCAGACGCCTCTGCCGGAGCACGGGTTCTCCTGGACGCAGAGCCCGTTCGCGAAGATGCTCGGGGCGCCGCGCTGCTGCCCGACGACGAGATCGGCGTCGCCGTCGCCGTCGACGTCGGCGACCGCGGGGGCCGAGAACTTGCCGACGTCGAAGGAGGAGACGGGGCTGTCTTCCGCGAACCTCTCCTGAAAGCTTTGGCCGCGTCGCTCGAAGTATCGGATCTTCCCCGTGCTCTCGCCGACGAGGAGGTCGACGTCGCCGTCCGAATCGAGGTCGTGGAACGCGGGCGAGCTCCAGTAATTGACCTGAACGTCGCGGAACGGGCTGTCCTGGTCCTTCAAGATTTCAAACACCTCGCCGCCAAGGTTGGCGTAAAAGTCCAGCGTGCCGTAGTAGTTTCCGACGACGAGGTCGAGGCAGGCCGTCCCCATTCACGTCGACGAGCGCGGGAGCGCTATGCTTGCTGACCGCGATGGACGCGAACGCATCTTCTTCTTGGAACTCGGTTACGTTCGCGTTGCGAAAGAAGAGGAGTCGTCCGTCCTCCTGCCCGACGACGAGATCCAGGTCGCCGTCGGAGTCGAGGTCGCCGAGCGCGGGGGACGCGTGTTCCCCGACGACGACGCCGGGGAGCGGCACGGGCGCGGCGAAGGCCGACGCGCCGGTGCTCCGAAAGAAGTAGATCACGTGACCGGTCTTTGTGCCGACGACCACGTCCGGGAGTCCGTCGCCGTTGAGGTCCCCCACGGCCGGTTTGGAGTATTCGCGGTCGTCGTTCGAGTCGAGGTCAAAGGTCACGCTGGAGAACGGAGACTGCGCTCCCGCGAGGTCCTGGAAGTTCGGGTCGAACCTGCTGTCGTAATTCTTCAGGAACGTGGCGCCGCCGCTCGAGCCCACGACGAGGTCGACGTAGCCGTCGCCATCGACGTCCGCGGCGACGGGGCGACTATGCGAGCTCACGGCGAAGCCTAGGAAGGGTGAGTCGAGCACGTTGACGAAGCGCGGCTCGACGGGCGTCCCCTGGCTCTCGTAGTAAAAGAGCGCGCCATCGCTTCCGCCGAGCACGAGGTCTGCGTCGCCGTCGCCGTCGAGATCAGCGAAGGATGGAACGCTGTCGTCGCCCTCGTTGATCGAAGCGAACCAGTCGCTGCTGTCTGGAGCGAAGAAGAAGCCGTCGCCGCGGGTGTAGCGTCGCAACGCGCCGTCGGTCCCGCCGCAGACGAGGTCCAGCCTGCCGTCGGCGTCCAGGTCCACCAAAGCTGGGTGATTTCCACCAACGTCGACGCCGGCGAACGGGTTCGCGCGTCCCGTCATGTTGACGAATGTGCCTCGCGCGTTCTCGAGGTAGTCGATCCGGCCCGCGGCGGTGCCCAAAACGAGATCCACGTCCGCGTCGCCGTCGACGTCTCCGAGCGCCGGGCGCGTCCTCGCCCCGACGCGCATCTCCTCCAAGGGCTTCCACACGAACTCGCCGCCGTCGTTCCGGAGGTAGAACATCGACCCGTCCGTCGCGACGACGGCGTCTACGTCGCCGTCGCCGTCGACGTCCTCGAACGCGAACGCCGCGTCGAGGGCCGTGTCCAGAGACCCGAGGCGACTTTCTCGGAAGCGGTGCGTGTTGCCCCAGCAGGCCTCCGTGCTTTGGAGGCGGCAGTAGGCGGGGCTCGTCGCGGGTACCGACGTCGGCGCGGGAGACGCGACGACCGTCGGCGCCGCGCTCGCCGTCGGCTGGAGCGAGGGCGCGAGACTCGTCGGGCCGAGGGTCGTCGTCGTCGGCGCCGGCGTGAGCGACCGCGCGGACGAGGGCGCGCGCGTGGGCGCCTCGGTGGCGCACGACTCCTGGACGTCTCCGCCGGAGAACAGCATGGACATTTCTGTCGGAGCACCACCGGTCACGGCGCCGAGCGTCCAGGACACCTCCTCCGGGAAGAGGCCGTCACCGTTCACCGATGCTGCGTAGCAGCCGTCGGCGAGGCAGAAGCGCTCCGTCCCGGTCGCTCCAGCGTCGAGCGTCGCGTGGAAGACGCGGTCCCCGCTTTCGGAGTAGAGCGAGAAGAAGGCGTCGGTCCAGCCGTCGAGGCCGGAATCGAACATTTCGAGGCTGTAGATCGAGGCGCCCGCCTCGCAGGCGAGCGCCGTCGGGGCCCGCGAGGGCGCGCTACTCGGCGCGGGCGCGGGCGCCGCGGTCGTGGGAGACGCGGTCGGGCTTCCCGGCCGCGGGCTCGGCGCGGGCGTCGGTTTCGCGCTCGGCGCTGGCGTCGGCGAAGGGGTCGTCGGGACGAACTCGACGGCCGCCGGATCGAGGCACGCGTAGGCCGTTCGTCCGCACGCGTGGACGGGGCCGTCCGCGCACGTCGATTCGCAGCAGTCGCCGCCGTCGTAGCCGCAGGCCTCGCTGTTGTAGGCGCCCGGGTCGCAGGCGCCGTCGCCGACGTAGGCCGGGTGCGGCACGAGGCACGTCGACGGCACCGTCGGGCGGGGCGTCGGGCGATCCGACGGCGCGGCCGTCGAAGGACGGCGCGTCGCGAGGATTGAGGTGGGCGCGCGCGTCGGCGAGCTCGTCGACGGCGAATCCGTAGGAGCGGGCGTCGGCCGCGGCGTCGGCGTCGGCGTCGGCCGCGGCGTCGGCAACGGCGTCGGCGTCGGCGTCGGCGGCGACAAGGTCGCCGTAGGCGACGACGTGTACGCGCCGAGGGTGACGGTCGACGAGGCTGTTGTCAGGAGCGACGCCTCCGTGTTCACCGTGGCCGATTCGAGGGCAGATCCGGATCCGCTCTCGATGGCCGCGGCCAGCGCCGTGGCGTAGCTCCCGTCCTCGACGGCCGAATTGAGCTCGGAAACGGTCGACGAGCCATCGCCGGCCACCTCGAGTTCGAAGCTGATTTCGGTCGCGTCGCTCAGTCGACGACGGCCCTCGATGGCGACGAGACGGCGGTTCTCGTAGTCGCTCGCCGCGACGCCCGATATCGACTCTTCCGGGACGTCGGTCAGCGTGTTGGAGATGGAGACCTTGAACACCTCGATCGCGCCCGCGTCACCGTTGAAGGCGTCCGCATCGACGCCGTCCAACACGAGAGCCGTGACCACGCGCGCGAAGTCGTAGGCGACGGGCGCGGTCGTCGGCCGCGTCGACGGCGCGGTCGTCGGCCGCGTCGACGGCGCGGTCGTCGGCCCGGTCGACGGCGCGGTCGTCGGCCCGGTCGACGGCGCGGTCGTCGGCCCGGTCGACGGCGCGTCGAGCGCGCGCGCCGTCGGAGGTGCAGTCGGCAAGGCCGACGGCCGCGGGTCGCAGACGTTCGCGTTGCAGATGCCGCCGCGACAGTCCGACGTCTCCTCGCACGTCGCTCCGAAGCCGCACGCGGGACAAACGCCACCGCCGCAGTCGACGTCGGTCTCCGCGCCGTCGAGGACGCCGTTGGCGCACGCGAGCGGCGTCGGTGCGACCGTGGATGGCGCCGAGGACGGACTCGCTGTGGGCCGGACGGCGACGACGGCATCGGTGATTTCCGCGACGTCGACCGTCTCGAAGGCGGTGCTGCCCTGCTCCTCGGCCTCCGCGGCCAGCTCGCTCTCGAGGGCGTCCTCGGTGAGGTCCGTCGAAATGGTCTCGACGAGCGAGCTCGCGTCTTCGGGACTCGCCGCGGCGATCGTGTACTCGACGACCGTCTCGCCGCTCGCGCCCTCGCCGAAGCTCACTTCGATGTCCTCCTCGTCGACGCCCAGGATGTTCGCGAGAGACGCGGAGAACACGTCCTCTGAGCTTTCGACGAGGGCCTCCGACATCCCGGACACGGTGAATTCGCCCGTCACCTCGGGCGCCAGCGTCGGCGCGGGCGAAGCTGGCGACCCCGTCGGCGAAGCGGTCGGGACGCTGCTGCAACCGCAGGCGTCGAAGCACGCGTCAAAGGCCAGCGAATCATCGGCTCCGACGACGGCGCAGCGGGTGCTCGGTAGGACCGCGACCCACGGGCAGTCCTTGGACGGCGTGTTCTTCTTGTGCCACGACGCGCTGTCCCGGCAAAGCAGCGTCGGGGAGAGGGACGGGACCGCGGTCGGGGGAGCGGGCGTCGGCCGCGGCGTCGGCGCGAAGACGGGACTCGCCGTGGGGGTTCCGGGAGTGGCGGTCGGCGCGGGCGTCGGTTCGGGCGTCGGAACGGGTCGCGGCGCCAGACTCGGGACGCCCGAAGGCGCCGACGTGGTCGGAGATTCCGACGGCGAGAGCGTCGTAGGCGCGGCCGTGGTCGGCGCTCGTGTCGAAGGCTCCGGTGTCGGCCGCGGCGTCGGCGCGAACACGGGACTCGCCGTGGGGGTTCCGGGAGTGGCGGTCGGCGCGGGCGTGGGCGCTCGCGTCGAAGGCCGGGAGGTCGTCGGCGCCTCCGAAGTCGGCGCCGAGGTCGTGGGGAAGGATGTAGGCGAGGACGTCGTCGGTGCGAGCGTCGTCGGTGCCGGAGTTGGAGCGGGCGTCGGCGGATGCGACGCCCGCGGCGTCGGCGCAAACACGGGACTCGCCGTGGGGGTTCCGGGAGTGGCGGTCGGCGCGGGCGTCGGTCGGGGCGTCGGAACGGGCGACGGCTCCGAGGTCGTCGGGGCGGCGGTCGTCGGGGCGACGGTCGTCGGGACGCTCGAACTGGGCTCCACGGACGGCCGAAATGTGGGCTCCAGGCTTGGCTCCAAGGTCGGCGATTCTGTCGGCGCGGGCGTGAACGAGACCTCGAACTCCGCCGAGTCCGCGAGCGTCGGGTCGTCCGAGCACGCCAGCGTCAGGATGTAGGTGCTGACCTCCGCGTCGCCGGCGACGGTCTGCGCCTGCTGGCCGTCGTTGGTCGCGGTCTCCGCGCGGACGACGGTCCCGTCCGAGTCCGAGACCTCGACGTCCACGGTCGCGCAGGCGCCGGGGTCGCCGCGGTAGACCCAGAGGACGTCGCACTCGACGCCGGAGACGCAGGTCGAGCCGATGCCGATGCTCGTGATGCGCAGGAAGGAGGCGGATGGGGCGAGCGTCGGGGCGAGCGTCGGCTCGGGCGTCGGGCGGGGCGAGGGCGCGGACGTCGTCGGAGATGAGGTTGTCGGGACGCTCGTCGTTGGCTGCATCGTAGGACTGCTGGTCGGGAGGGGTGCGGGAATGCTCGTTGTTGGAGCGGCGGACGGCTCCCTCGAGTAGGTAGGCTCCGCGCTTGGCTCTGGCGACTCCGTCGGCGGCAACGTGGGCGCGAAGGTCGCAGTCGGGCTCGGCGTCGGGGGGAGCTCGCAGCTGGTGGAGGTAGAGACGTACGCCACGTCGTTGATGTAGCACAGATCGTTCCCGTCGCCGCCAGATGGAGGAGTGTTGGCGTCATCGTAGGGGTTTTGCAGCCGAAGCGTGTCGTCTCCGTCACCGCCAAATAGACCGCTAGACAGGCTACCGCCGAGTTCTAGTGTATCATCGCCTTGTCCCCCATAGAGGTAGTTAATGGTGCCCGAGCTGTAGAGAATGTCGTCTCCGTCACCGCCATGAAGCTCGGTCATTTGGCCATATGCAATGGTGAGCGTGTCGTCACCGTCGTCGCCGTAGATCTTAGTATCGACTCCGTATTGGACGGTGATCACGTCGTCGCCGGCGTCTCCTCTAATGACGTTGCCCGGACCGAATGAGCCGGCGCTTCCAGACTCCATGTAGATGAAGTCATCCCCAGGACCGCCAGAGACACGGTAAGCGTTGTAAAAGTAACCCTCCAACACCACAACGTCATCCCCTTCGAGAGCGTCGATAGTGCCGAAACTGAAACTGTCGGTCGAATGGACGCAGTCGGAGAAGTCGGTGAGATCCAGATAGAAGCTAAGAATGTTCCGATCCAGGTCCAGGCAGATACAGCCCTGGCGGCTGGAGAAGTCGTAAGTCCAGTCTATGATACTCAAATCGTCATTTTGGCCGGCAGACTGGGTTGCTTCAGTTTCGTCCGTGCACCACCCGCAGCACGAAGCGCAGTCTCCACCGGCCAGGAAGCAGGCGGCCGTCTCCGCGGGCGCGGGGCTTGCGGATGGCGACGCAGTGGGTTGCTGCGTGCACCCGAAGCTGACGCCGCAATCGGTGACCGTGCAGCCAGCGGAAGAGGCGAAGTCCAAAGCCGAGACGCTGCTCGAGATGCACCAGCCGAGGTCCTGGTCGAAGGCGGCAGCACCCTCGAACATCCAGGTCATGTCCGTCACGGACGACGTGTCCCAGGCGCCGATGTCCTGGTTGAAGGCTTGAGCAATTGTGAACATGTACTTCATGTCCGTCACGGACGACGTGTCCCAGGCGCCGATGTCCTGGTCGAAGGCGTCAGCACTGTCGAACATGTTGCTCATGTCCGTCACGGACGTCGTGGTCCAGCCGCCGATGTCCTGGTTGAAGTTGGAAGCAAAGGAGAACATCTCGCTCATGTCCGTCACGGCCGACGTGTCCCAGCCGCCGACGTCCTGGTTGAAGTTGGAAGCAAAGGAGAACATGCGGTTCATGTCCGTGACGGCCGACGTGTCCCAGGCGCCGATGTCCTGGTCGAAGGCGAAAGTCTCGCTGAGCATCCAGCTCATGTCCGTCACGGACGACGTGTCCCAGGCGCCGATGTCGCGGTCGAAGGCGATAGCATTGGAGAACATCTCGCTCATGTCTGTCACGGACGACGTGTCCCAGGCGCCGATATCTTGGTCGAAGGTGTAAGCATGGTAGAACATGCGTCTCATGTCCGTCACGGACGACGTGTCCCAGGCGCCTATGTCCTCGTTGAAATTATCGGCAGCACCGTAATTGAAATTGCCGTTCGACATACACAGCTCCGACATGTCCGTCACGGCCGACGTGTCCCACGTCGAGATGTGGCCGTACGTGAGCGCCGCCGCGTCCGCGTCCGACAGCCACGCGTCGACCGCGGTCTCGAGCTCGCTCTTGTCCGCAAAGCTGTATGAACCGACGGACGGCGGCGCGGTGAGAGCGACGGTCGGACCCGCGGACGGGCTCCGGGAGGGCGCGAGCGTGGGAGCCTCCGTCGGGATCGGCGCGGGTTCGATCGTCGGCGCGGGCGTGAACGAGACCTCGAACTCCGCCGAGTCCGCGAGCGTCGCGTCGTCCGAGCACGCCAGCGTCAGGGTGTAGGTGCTGACCTCCGCGTCGCCGGCGACGGTCTGCGTCTGCTGGCCGTCGTTGGTCGCGGTCTCCGCGCGGACGACGGTCCCGTCCGGGTCCGAGACCTCGACGTCCACGGTCGCGCAGGCGCCGGGGTCGCCGCGGTAGACCCAGAGGACCTCGCACTCGACGCCGGAGACGCAGGTCGCGCCGGCGCCGATGCTCGTGATGCGCAGGAAGGAGGCCGTCGGGGGCGAGGAGGGCGTCGCGCTGGGGCTCGAGGACGGACTCGGGGACGGCGCCGAAGAGGGCGACGCGGTCGGCGCGGCCGTCGGCGCGGTCGTGGGCGCTATGGTGGGCAAAGCTGTCGGCTTGGGCGTGGTGGTGGGCGTTTCCGTCGGTGAGAGCGTCGGTGAGCACCCGTCGTACATCAGGGTGAATCGCGCCTGGGTTCCGTTGTCGCAGAAGGTGCCCTGCACGTAGGAAGTCGCGTCGAACTCGACAAACAGCTCTCCCGCCTGCACGTAGGAGAGCACATCCATGTCGTAGAAGCAGAATTGCCAGTGCGCGCAGCTCCCTATCATGGCGTAGTGGCCGTTGCCGCACGTGTCGAGGAGATCGCCGTTGGCGTAGACGGAGACGGCCTGTTTCCAGTCTGCGAAATCGCCCAGCATGTCCACTTTGAGCGTCGCCGACGTCGCGCATGAGAGCTGTGGGAACGTCGCGCCGTTGCGGCATCCGTCGCTGTCGCACGAGACGAGGGCCGTGGAGCTCGGCGTGTCGTCGTAGATGGTCGGCGTCGCGTCTGTGTCGTCCGGGCACCCGTCGTACATCAGGGTGAATCGCACTTGGGTTCCATTGTCGCAGAAGGTGCCCTGCACAGAGGAATCTGCGTCGAACTCGACGAACAGCTCCCCCGCATGCACGTAGGAGAGCACGTCCATGTCGTAGAAGCAGAACTGCCAGTCCTCGCAGCTGCTGAGCATGGCGTAGGCGCCATTGCCGCAACTGTCGAGGAGAGTGCCGTTGGCATAGACGTCGACGTACTCGGCAGTATTCTCGAAATCGCCCAGCACGTCCACTTTGAGCGTCGCCGACGTCGCGCATGAGAGCTGGGGGAACGTCGCGCCGTTGCGGCATCCGTCGCTGTCGCACGAGACGAGGGCCGTGGAGCTCGGCGTGTCGTCGTAGACGGTCGGCGTCGCGTCTGTGTCGTCCGGGCACCCGTCGTACATCAGGGTGAATCGCGCCTGGGTTCCGTTGTCGCAGAATGTGCCTTGCACGAAGGGACTCGCGTCGAACTCGACGAACAGCTCCCCCGCCTGCACGTAGGAGAGCACGTCCATGTCGTAGGAGCAGAATTGCCAGTCCTCGCAGCTGCTGAGCATGTTGTAGTGGCCATTGCCGCACCTGTCGAGAAGAGTGCCGTTGGCGTAGACGTCGACGTACTCGTTGTCCCAATCGAAATCTCCAAGGAGCTCCACTTTGAGCGTCGCCGACGTCGCGCATGAGAGCTGGGGGAACGTCGCGCCGTTGCGGCATCCGTCGCTGTCGCACGAGACGAGGGCCGTGGAGCTCGGCGTGTCGTCGTAGACGGTCGGCGTCGCGTCGGTGTCGTCCGGGCACCCGTCGTACATCAGTGTGAATCGCGCCTGGGTTCCGTTGTCGCAGAAGGCGCCCTGCACCACGTGGGTCGCGTCGAACTCGACGAACAGCTCCCCCGCATGCACGTAGGAGAGCACGTCCATGTCGTAGAAGCAGGATTGCCAGTCCGTGCAGCTGTTGAAAAAGTTGTAGTGGCCGTTGCCACATATGTCGAGGAAAGTGCCGTTGGCGTAGACGTCGACGTACTCGTCGTATATCTGGAAATTTCCCAGCATCTCTAGCTTGAGCGTCGCCGACGTCGCGCACGAGAGCTGGGGGAACGTCGCGCCGGTGCGGCAGCCGTCGCTGTCGCACGAGACGAGGGCCGTGGAACTCCTCGGCTCGCCCGGCATCGTCGTCGGTGGCAGCGACGGCGCCGCGGAGGGGCCCAGCGTCGGCGCCGCCGACGGCGGGAGCACGGGAGCCGCCGTCGGTCTCGTCGTCGGCGCGGAGCTCGCGGACGGCGCGGCGCTCGGCGCGTGCGTGCCGCAGTCGTTCTCGTACCACGCGACGGTGTCGTCATTCCAGGACGCCGACAGCGCGTCGACGTCGCCGTCGCCGTCGACGTCTATGGCGAAGACGGAGTAGGCGCCGTCCGCGAGCGTCGTGATGACGCGCTCCGCGAAGGACTGGGACCCGTCGTTCTCGTACCACGCGACCGTGTCGTCGTCGTAGGACGCCGAGAGCGCGTCGACGTCGCCGTCGCCGTCGACGTCGATCGCGAAAAGAGAGTAGGGGCGGTCTATCAGCGTCGTGATGACGCGCTCTGAGAAGGACTCGGACCCGTCGTTCTCGTACCAGGCGATGGTATCGTCGCGGGAGGACGCCGAGAGCGCGTCGACGTCACCGTCGCCGTCGACGTCGATCGCGAAGACGGAGGTGGCGCTGTCCGCGAGCGTCGTGATGATGCGCTCCGTGAAGGACTGCGACCCGTCGTTCTCGTACCACGCGACCGTGTCGTCGTTCATGGAGGCCGAGAGCACGTCAACGTCGCCGTCGCCGTCGACGTCGATCGCAAAGACAGAGCGGGCGCTGTCCGCCAGCGTCGTGATGACGCGCTCGGCGAAGGACTGGGACCCGTCGTTCTCGTACCACGCGACCGTGTCGTCAACGGCGGACGCCGATAGCGCGTCGACGTTGCCATCGCCGTCGACGTCGACCGCGAAGACGGCGAAAGCATAGTCCGCCAGCGTCGTGATGATGCGCTCGGTGAAGGACTGGGACCCGTCGTTCTCGTACCACGCGACGGCGTCATCTTCGGACGCAGACAGCGCGTCCACGTCCCCGTCGCCGTCGACGTCGATCGTAAAGACGGAGTTGGCGCCTCCGGCGGAGTTGGTGATGATCCTCACCGAGAACGAGACACTGGCGCAGCTCACGGTCGGTCGCGGCGTCGCTGCAAGCTCGCAGTCGTTCTCGTACCAGGCGACAATATCGTCGTTCCAGGACACCGAGAGCGCATCCACGTCCCCGTCCCCGTCGACGTCGATCGCGAATACGCCAGTCGTCCATTCTTTTGACTCCCCGATGATGTGCTCCGTGAAGGACAGCGAGCTGTCATTCTCGTACCATGCAACTTTGCTACCAAACGCTGACAGCGCATCCACGTCGCTATCGCCGTCAACGTCGGTCCCATAGACGGATCTAGCACCGTTCGCACTGGTGGTGATGTCACACTCCGCAAACGACTGGGACCCGTCGTTCTCGTACCACGCAACCGTGTGATCGTTCATAGATGCAGACAGCACATCGATATCGCTGTCCCCATCAACATCCATCGCGAAGACGGAGGCTGCGCCATCTGCGAGCGTCGTGACGACACGTTCGGTGAAGGACTGGGACCCGTTGTTCTCATACAAAGCGATCGTGTCGTCGGATTTTGATGCCGACAGCACATCCAAGTCGCCGTCGTCGTCGACATCGATGGCATAGACGGAGTAGCCGAAATCTGCCGTCGCTGTGAGCACCCGCTCTGCGAAGGACTGGGACCCGTCGTTCTCGTACCAGGCGACCGTGTCGTCATAGTGAGCCGCCGACAGGACATCCGTGTCTCCGTCGCCGTCGACGTCGATGGCGAACACAGAGGCGGCACCGTCCGCCGAATCTGTGATCATACGCTCGGTGAAGCCCAGAGATCCCTCGTTTACGTGCCATGCTATCGTGTCATCATAGATGGACGCAGACAGCACGTCCGTGTCCCCATCACCATCAACATCGAGAGTGTAGACTGAGTGGGCACCGTCCGCCGCATTGGTAACGACGCGCTCGGTAAAGGACTGCAACCCGTCGTTCTCGTGCCACGCGACTGTATCGTCACCCATAGACGCAGATAGCACGTCTACGTCTCCATCACTGTCCAGGTCGATTGCGAAGATGGCATGAGCACCGTCCGCCGAGTTTGTGATGACGCGCTCCGAGAACGCGACGCTGGCGCAGAAGACGGTGGGCCGCGGCGTCGGCGCGTGCGTGCCGCAGTCGTTCTCGTACCAGGCCACCGTGTCGTCGTTGATGGACGCCGAGAGCGCATCGACGTCGCCGTCGCCGTCGACGTCGATCGCAAAGACGGAATAGGCGCCCTCCGCCGAGTTTGTGATGTTGCGTTCCGCGAAGGTCTCGGCCCCATCGTTCTCGTACCAGGCGACCGTGTCGTCGCTTTCGGACGCCGACAGCACGTCCGCGTCCCCGTCACCGTTGACGTCGATCGCGAAGATGGAGTCGGCGCCATTCACCCAGTTCGAGATGACCCGTCCGGTGAAGGACTGGGAGCCATCGTTCTCGTACCACGCGACCGCGTTGTTGCCGAGGGACGCCGAGAGCGCGTCCATGTCGCCGTCGCCGTCGACGTCGATGGCGAAGACGGAGCGGGCGCTGTCCGCCAGCGTCGTGATGATCCAATTGTCCTTGAAGGACTGGGAGCCATCGTTCTCATACCACGCGACTGTGTCGTAGCCTGCGTCTGCTGATAGCACGTCGATGTCGCCGTCGCCGTCGACGTCGATCGCGAAGACGGACAGGGCGCCCTCCGCCGAGTATGTGATGACACGCTCGGTGAAGGACAGGGACCCGTCGTTCTCGTACCACGCGACCGTGTCGTCGAACTCGGACGCCGAGAGCGCATCGACGTTCCCGTCGCCATCGACGTCGATCGCGAAGACGGACATGACGCTGTTCGCCGATTCTGTGATCTGGTGGTCAGTGAAGGACTGGGAGCTGTCGTTCTCGTACCACGCGACCGTGTCGTCGTTGTAGGACCCCGACAGCACGTCGACGTCGCCGTCGCCGTCAACGTCGATGGCGAAGACGGAGACACCGCCGTCCACCGTAGTCGTGATGTCGCGCCTGGCAAAGAACACCTCGTCCTCGTCCTCGAGCCGGCGTTTGCCGCCGCCGCCGTAGTAGTAGCCGTAGCGATCGTCGTCGGTGGTGTCGTCAGAGTAGTAGGTCGAGGGCGCCCACGTCGGGGATGACGTCGAGCCAGCCGCCCCGTTCTCGTACCACGCGACCTCGGCGAAGTTCGCCGACAGCACGTCGACGTCGCCGTCGCCGTCGACGTCGATGGCGTAGACGGAGTAGACGTCGCCCGCCGAGTTCGTGATCTGGCGCTCGGAGAACGCGACGCTCCCGCAAGAGGCGCCCACCGAGTCGACGCTCCAGCACGCCAGGACAAACAAGCAGCCTCTTGCCGCGCCGATCAGCCGCCCGCCGCGGCGCGGCGCGCGGCGCGCCCCGTCGCGGCGCGCCCCGTCGCGCCGCGCTTCGTCGCGCCGCGCGGCGCGCGCGCGGGACGGCCCGGGTCGACGGCCCGCCGCCCGCGGCTGCGCCTGGTTGGGGCTGCGCATGCCGCGAGGCGTCGGCACCATTCCCCTGGCTGTCGCCTCGACTTGAGTCTTGACCTTTCGGTCGAACAGCAACAAAATCCATGGCCCCCGCCGCTCGCTGTTGTTTGCTTCAGTAACGCGAGAGCCGGCTCGGCGGCTGCGGACCGCGGGTCGGCCCCGGCCGAGGCTGCTCCCGGAGTTGCCGCCGCCGCCCAAGTTGGCGAACGAGGGCAAAGGTGAATCACTCACCACAAGCAATGGGCGCTCGATAAGCACTGCCTCATGGGCCGCCGCAGCAGCAACAAGCGCCGCGCGCCGCCGGCGCCGACGGCCGACACCGCGCGCATCGAAGCCGCGCTCGCGCGCCAGCGCGCGGCGCGCACCGCCTCTCAAGCACCAGCGGCACCATCGGAGATCCCGGGCTTCGCGTACGACGCGTCGCGGAACCGCTACTTCCCCGGCGCCGCAGCGCCGCCGCCGCCGCCGCCGGACCGGAATCCCTGGGGCGAGCCGCCGGCGGCGTCTGTCGTCGCGCCGCTCTTCGCGCTCGCGACGCGCGCGGTCATGCGCGGCCGGTGCCGCGTCGCCGTCGGCCCGAGCGCGTCCGGCGGCGCGGCCTGCGCCGCCGCGGCCCGGGCCCCCGACGGCGCCGTCGCCGCGGCGACGGCGGAGACGGTCTTCGTCGCCGACGGCGACGCGAGCTTCTCCGCGCCGTGCCGCGACGTCGCCTGCCTCCGATTCTGCGACGGCGCGCTCCTCGTCGGCGAGGCCGGCGGCGCGGGCGTCGCGGGCTCCGTCGTCGTCCTGGCGCGCGGCGCCCAATCCCCTGGCCGCGCCGTCGCGCGCGTCTCCGCGCCGCGCGTGCGCACGCTCTGGTGCGCCGACGGCGCGTCTCCCGCGCGGCTCGCGCTCGGCGGCGGCGCGGGCGCGCGCCGCGGCCGGGCCGTCGGCGCCGTCGCCTTCGTCGCCGACGGCGCGGCCGTCGCGACGTTCGAGCTGCCGTCGGACGCCTTCGCCGCGCGCGTCGACGGCGACGCGGCCGTCGTCGGCTGCCGCGACGGCGTCGTCCGCCGCGTCGACTCCCGCGGCGGGCCGCCGTCCACGCTCCTCGACCGCCTCGACGGCGGCGTCGACGCCCTGGAGCCCTTCGAGCCCGGGCGCTACGTCGCGGCGTCGAAGCGCGGCGACGTCGCGCTCTTCGACGAGCGCGTCCCGGGGCGGAGGGTCCTGTCCCTCGCGCGGCCGCCCGGCGCCGGCCGCGCGGCCGGCGGCGTCGCCGTGTCCGCGGCGCTCCGCGCCTGCGCCGCCGCGGACGCCGGCGGCGTCTGCCGCGCCTGGAGCCTCGACGACGGCGCCATCCTCGCCGCCGCGGCGCGGCCCGGCGGCGGCCCCTGCGTCGCGCTCGGCTGCGCCGCGGCGGGCGACGTGCTCCCGGCCTTTGCGTTCCTCGACCGGGCCGACGGCGCGTTCCTGCAGCTCACGGCGCGGGCCGAGGATGTCAGCTAAGTTTAGTTCCGCGCGGGAAGGGCCGCAGCTCACGGCGAGGGCCGCAGCTCACGGCGAGAACCGCAGCTCACGGCGCGGGCCGACGACGACGCTTAGCCCCCAGTTTAATCTCCGCGCAGGAAGGACCGCGCGTCCGGGAGGAGCGAGCCCGCGGCGAGCGCGGCGGCGGCGACGACGAGCATGGACGCGTCGCGCGTCGACGCCTCGAGGAGGCGCTCGAAGGTCGCGACGAGGAAGACGAGGGCCGCGGCAAAGACGGCGACGACGAAGACGAGCTGCGGCGGCGGCGCGGGCACGACGACCGCGGAGCGCACCGCGGCGGCGTCCGCCTCGACCGCGAGGAGCGACGCGAGCGCGGCCGCGGGCAGCGCGGCGGCGCCGCAGCCGGCGACGCGCGCCGCGGCGAGGGCGCCCAGGGGCACGCGCGGGTCCGCGCTCGCGCGCAGGGCGCGCGACGCCGCGAGGCCGCCGACGACCGCGAGCGCGCCGCTCGAGGGCGCGACGCCGCCGCCGGGCGCGACCCGCGCGACGACCGCGCGGCCGAGCTCGGCCAGGACGAGCGCGACGGCCGCCGGGCCCAGCGAGCCGCCGTGCGCCGGCGGCGACAGCGCGAAGCGCCACGTCGCCGGCGCCGCGGCGACGGGCGACGCCGCCTCCGGCGCCTCGGCCTGCACCAGCGCCGCGAACCGCGCCATCTCCTGCGCGCTCAGGCCGCCGCCGACGGGCGCCACGGAGTGGTCCGCGCGGATCATCGCGTTGTGCTGTTGCCGGTTCTGCTGTGCGCGCGCAAGGCGTCGAGGCGCGCAGGCCGGCTCGAGAGCTCGATGGCGAGCCGCAACGATCACCTCAATGAAGATAATGAAGCCGAGCTGGCGTTCGAACTCCGTGTCCTCCACGCTGGGTTCGGGGCAGCCCCCGCCGGCCTCGGCCAGCGGGGACGATGATCTTCGACCTGCCCATGGACCTCGTGGAGGCGGAGACGTACGACAGCATCGAGCTGCTGACGCGCGGCGAGTTCGGCGACGCGCAACCCGACGATCCGCGACCGGACCCCTTTCTCTTCTGCGCGCCGGCGGATCCAGAGCGACCTCGACCGCGGGCGCCGTCGGCCGAGAGCGACATCGAGGTCGTCGCCGAGCGCGGGTCGGAGCCTCGCGAGCCGGAGCCGGAGCTCGAGGCGGGCGAGGCGCCGGAGCCGGCGCCCGGACGGCGATCGCCCGGCCGGGACGAACCGCTCCGGCGGCGCGCGCGACGCGACCCCGACGAGGCCTGGCTCGAGGACGCGCGGCGCGCGTCGGAGGAGGCCTGGCGCGAGACGCGCGCGGCGCCCGAGGAGCCGAAGCCGCGGCGGCGCGGGCTCTTCCCGCGGCTCTGGCGCCGGCGGTCCGCGGACGCCTGGGAGGAGCGCAAGGAGGCGGCGCCCGACGCGGAGACGACGACGAGGAAGCGGCGGAGCCTCCTGGGCCGCGTCAAGCGCCTCGGCCGGTCGCGGTCGCGGAAGCCCGAGCCGCCGCCGCCGCCGCCCGCGGCGCCCGAGCGGCGGCCGCTCGCCGCGGCGCCCAAGTGCCTCCCCGAGCCGTGCCTCCCCGCGCCGCCCACGCCGCCGCCGCCGCCGGAGCCCCCGGGCGAGCCGAGCCCCGCGCCGGAGCCCGCGGGGCCCGAGCCGCCCGCGGCGAGTCCCGGCGCGCCCGCGCGGCGGCCGCCCGACGAGGCCGGCGAGCCCGCGTACCGGCCGCCGCCGGAGGAGGCGGCCTTCCAGCCGTTGATCGCGGCGCCGGGCGTTCGGCAGCCGGCGGAGCTCCCGCCGCGGCCCGTCGCGCCGGAGCACCCCATCATCGGCGAGGTCCGGCTCATCATCCAGCTCTTCTACATCCTGGACCCGGAGGGCCGGGGCTGGGTCACGCGCGACGAGGTCATGGCCACGCTGCCCGTGCTGGGCTACGCGTCCGCCGCGGACCTCGAGGACCTCGCGCGGAACGAGGACCTCGACGAGCGCCTCGACAAGGTTGCCTTCTTCGAGTGGTACACGCGGTGCACGCCCCAGCTCGCGGCCCAGGTCCGGCGCAAGTACCCCGAGCTGTTCTAACCACCCTGAAATTCGCCGAGCTCCCCCGCGAATCCGGACACTAGCGCGCCGGAGACAAGGGCGGGAGGAAAGCGGGGGCCGCGCGCGCGGAACTCAGTAGCGCGCCGAGGCCGCGCGGCGGAGCGACGCGGAGATGGACCGGTGGTCGTTGTAGTTGTCCGAGGGCGCGGCGAGGAGGCCCTGGCGCTGGTGCGGCGTCTCGAAGTAGTAGGGGTAGTTCCCGTCGGTGCCGCGGCGCGTCCAGTAGGGGTTCGGCGCGCGGACGGGCGCGAGGCGCGGCTGGTACTGGGGCGGGGCGTCGTGGCCGTTGTAGCCCACGGGGGGCACGGCGACGTAGTGGGGCACGGGCACGTAGTAGCGCGCCTTCTTCGGCGACTCGGCCGACGCCGCGGGGCGGCTGTTGTTGATCGGGTAGAACTCCGGCGGCGGCGCGCGCGGCCGCGGCGGCGTCGCGGCGGGCGCCGGGGGCGCCGGCGCGGGCGCCGGCGCGAGGGGCGCGGGGAAGGCGGGCGCCGCCGGGGCCGCGGGCGCCGCGGGCTTGGCCGCGTCCGGCGACGGCCAGAAATTCGAGTAGCGCCGCGGCGCGGACGTGGACACGCGGCGGCCGCCGGCCCGGGGCGGCGACGCCGGCGGCGGCGCCGCGTCGCCGGCGAAGAAGGCCGCGAGCAGGTTCACCGTGTCGTCGCGGTAGAAGCTGTGGTGCGTGCCGAGCGCCGTCGTCCGCCGCGACGCGGCGACGCCGCTGTCCGTGAGGAGCGCCCAGGCCGCGTTCCACTTGTCCGGGTCGACGTCGGAGTCGCCGGCGTAGGTCCGCGCGAAGACGGGGATGCGCGCCTTGGCGATGGCCTTGCAGAGGTCGGGCGCGCCGTTCTCGTGGTACGACCGGAGCGGCTCCGCGCGGAACGTGTGCAGGAACCCCAGCGCCGTGCCCTTGCAGCGGTACATGAGCTCCGCGGCCTTCAGGCCCGACGGCGCCGCGCCGCTCTGGAGCTGCTCGCGGCAGCGGTCGAGGAGCGCGGGCACCTTCTTGAGCACGACGCCCTTCCCGAGCGGCTTCACGAGGCACTTCGGCAGCTTCCGCGCCTTCTTGACGCTCTTGAGGCTCGCGGCGCTGAGGCCGCCGAGCACGGGCGACACCATGGCGAAGGTGACGACCTTCTTGGGGTACTTGGCGGCGAAGTGGGCCGCGACGAGGCTCCCGAAGCTCACGCCGATGACGTGGACCGCCGGCGCGCCCAGGCGCTCGAGGAGCTCGCCGATCTGGCGCGTCCAGAGGTCGGGCCCGTTGTCCTCGAAGGCCGTGCGGTCGCTGAGGCCCACGTTGAAGCGGTCGAAGACGATGACGTCCGCGCCGTGCGCGGCCGCGAGCTGCTTGGCCATGTTCTCGTACATGAGGCACGCGCCCGTCGCGCCGGCGCAAAGGAGCACGGGCTTCGTCACGCGGTTCGCGCCCGATTTCGGCGCGAGGACGCGCGCGAAGCAGACGCCGTCGACGAGCGTGAACGTGTCGCGGACGGGCACGCGGAGCAGGCCGCGCGCGGCCGCGGCCGTCAGGTCCTCCCGCGGCCGGCCGGACGCCGCCGACGCGTCGCCGGGCGCGACCTTGCCCTTGGCGCCGGGGGGCGCCGCCGTCGCCGCGGCGTCGGGGTAGCGGATCCAGCTGAGCACGTAGCCGTTGGGGCCGAAGTGGACCTGGGCGGCGCGCGCGTGGGACGCGCCCCGACGTCCTCTCGGTGCCTTTCGACGAGCGATCCTCTCTCGGAGCAACGCATGGGCGAACCGTCGAGTCGAAGCATCTCCGCCCCGAAGCGGACCATCGTCGTCGTCGCGATGTAGCAGACCAGGATGAAGCGCGCGGCCGGGTAGGCGTCGCGGAGCGCGTCCACGAAGTCGGCGACGAGGTCCGCGCGGCCCGTGTGCTGGACGACGAAGCCGACCTCGGCGCCCCGGGGCACGCGCGCCTTGACGAGGTCGAGCGCGGCGGCCCGGATCTTCGCGACGCCCTTGGCGCCCGTGCCCTTGGCGAACTTGCTCGGCTTCTCCGTCTGCGGGCGCCGGTGGTAGACGAACTCGAGGCCGATCTTGAGCCCCACGGTCTGGACGACCTTGATGAGCGCCGGCGGCAGCTTGAGGCGGCCGCCCTTGATCGCGTAGTCGAGATTCGGCGCCGCGGCGATGCACGTCGCGCAGGGCTTCAGCGCGTCCATGCGCGCGGCGACGTCCACGGCGTCGGCGCCGCTCCCCGCGAGGCGCAGGGCCTCGAGGGTCATCATGCCCAAAGCGCCGCAGACCATGTCCGTGTCGTAGACGACGACGCGGCGCCGCTGGTGCTCGTCGAGCCGGTCCATGGCCGCGTCGAGGTTCGCGCGCGTCGCCTTGGACACGAGCATGCAGTGGGTCAGGACCAGCACCTCCTCGACGCCCGGCGCGGCCAGGAGAGCGGTCAGCGCGTCGACGTAGGCCTGGCTCCGCGCGGCGGACGTCGACACCTGCAGGTCCTTGTCGAGGCGCATCCAGTCGCAGACCTCCTGGGAGTCGACGTCGACCTTGTCCTCGTAGCACTCCTCGTTGACGATGGTCAGCGTCGCCACGACTTTGAGCGTCTCGGGGAAGGCGTCGCGGAGCCGGGCCATGACCTCCACGGGTAAATCCGCGAGCGACGACGCGAGGATCGCCGTCTTCACGGGGCCCTTGGGCGCGCAGACCTCGTCGAGGTACGCCGACTGCGTCGACGCGACCTGGGCGCTCATGTCCTCGGCCTTTTCTTTCAGGAGCGCGCCCGTCGCGGAGAGCTTGCGCGCGGCGGCGAAGACGACGCCGGGCTCGTGCGTGTGGATGTGGATCTTGCCGAGCGTGCGGCCCCCGGGCCCCTCGACGACGAGCGGCACGATGGACGTGCCGTGGTCCTCGACGACCTTGACGAGGTCCGCCGCCGCGACGCCCGCGTCGAGGTCGAGGACGAACTCCGTGCAGTAGCGGCCGAGGGCGACGTCCTCGGAGCCGTCGTGGTCCGCGGTCGCGTCGAAGGTGTCGGAGACCTTGAACTTGCCCTCGTCGGCGTCGCCGGCGTCGTCGCCGGCGCCGCCGCCGGCGGCGAGGGCCGCGGCGCCCCGGAGGAAGTAGGCGAAGCCCTTGGCGCCGGAGTCGACGACGCCCTTGCCCTTGAGGATGAACTTGCCGTCGACCTCGAGCTTGTCGGGCGTCTCCTCCGTCGCCGTCCACGCGCTCTTCGCCCAGGACGCGACCAACGCGCCGAGGTGCGACGCGTCGAGGTGCTTCGTCGACTCCATGACCACGGACGGTAAGGTGCCCTCCTTGCACTCGGCCACGGACGTCATCATCTCCGCGCCGACGTCCTCGAGCGCGGCCTTGAACTCCGCGACGTCGAGCGCGTCGCGCGCGTCGCCGCAGCGCTCGCCGCAGCGCCGGCTCAGCGACCCGAAGAAGAAGGTCAGGATCGTGCCGCTGTTGCCCTGGGCCGTGAGCACGCAGGCCTCGGCGACGGACGCCGCGACCTTGGCGAGGCTCCGCTCGCCCGACGCGCGCTTGAGGCCCTTGAGGATGCCCTTGCCCGCCATGGCCATGTTCGTGCCCGTGTCACCGTCGGGAATCGGGAAGACGTTGATCTTGTTGAGCTCCGCCTTGTTCGCGATCATGTGCTGGCAGCCCGCCCGGACGAGGGCCGCGTACTCGAGGCCAGACACGGACCGGCAGGCGCCGGACCGCAGCCCCTCGACGGCGGCGTCCTCGTCGCCGCCCATCGCGCCGCGGCGGCCGGAGGAGGCGTGTCCTTACCGCGCGGAAAGAAACAGAGTAACCTTGGGAGAGCCCATGCGGTTTCGTTCTAACAAAGAGCGCCGCAGTGCAAGTTGGGGGCCCTATTTGCTTTCATGGGTGGTTGAACCCAAGGTGAAGCTCGTACGCGCCGATGTCGTACTACGAGAAGGCCTTCGCAGCCCTCCTCGTGACGTCTCATGCCGTCGCCTTCTCCGCGCGCGTCCAGTCCACAGCCAGACGACGCGTCGCGGTCTTCTCGTCCGCGACGGTGCCCGTCTTCACATCGGACCTCGACGCCGAGGGCCTCAACGCCGACGCCGGCGTGGCCATCAAGCCGTCGCCGGGCAAGGGCTTCGGCGCCTTCGCGACGCGGTCCTTCGAGAAGGAGGAGATCGTCGGCGACTACGTCGGCGAAAAGCTCACGCTGCGCGAGAAGGACGCGCGCTACCTCGGCCGCGAGCAGAACTGGCGAGACAAGATCTGGCTCGCGTCGCGAAGGGCGCGCGGCGTCACGGCGTCGGGCACCTACATCTTCCAGGTCGACGACGACCTCTTCGTCGACGCGGAAGACCCGGTGCACGCGAACTGGTGCCGCTACATAAACCACCACAACGACCCGAACATGCGCGTCAAGTCGCTGGCCTACGCGTTCGGCGGCGAGCCCCGCGTCTGGTTCGTCGCGACGCGCGACATCGCCCCGGGCGAGGAGCTCTCCTTCGACTACGGCGACGAATACTGGGTCGAGACGGACACGCACGTCGTCGACCAATAGGAGGCGTAAAGTTCAAATAAAGCGACACATCTCGTCAACTTGACGCTCGCGAAAAGCCACAGCCGCACATCGACGGCAGCCACGCCGCGCGCGCACGCCGCAAACCCGCGCGCCCTCGACACAGACACGCACAAACTCCCGCCGCGCCGGCCGCGACCATGGCCGCCGCCGAGGGCCCGCGCGCGCTGCTCAACTTCGAGGTCGTGCTCCTGCGGAGCTCCACGGCCGAGCCCTGGGGCCTCCAGCTCGAGTACCAGCTCTTCAAGGCGACGGAGGCCGGCGCGGCGAGCCCGCACTGGGGCTGCTTCGTCGTCGCGGACATGCGGCCCGGGTCGCCGGCGGCGCGGGAGCGCAAGCTCCGGGTCAACGACACGATCGTCGGCGTCGACGGCGCGGCCGTCGCCGCGGCGTCGCGCGAGGACTTTGCGGAGCTGCTGAGCCTGCTCCACGGGCGGGGCCGCGCCGTGCTCCTGACCATCGCGCGCGCCAACGAGGCGCCGCCGCGCCGGAGCGTGCGCTTCGACGGCGACGACGAGGGCGCGCGCGTCGTCGTCGCTTCGGTGGACGACGCGCGCGGCTCCGTGTCCGTCGAGATCCGCGGGCCCTGGCGGCCCGCGCTCACGGGCGGCGCGCCGACGAGCGCCGAGGCCGAGCCGGAGACGGCCGACGCCGGCGGCGCGCCCGAGGACGAGCCGCCGCCGGCCTGCGCCGAGCCGGAGGACGCGGTGCCGCCGGATTTCGAGGCCCGCGCCGTCGCCGGCGCGCTCCTCGACGACGCCTTCGACGCGGACTTTGGCGCGGACTTTGACGGCGCCGAGTTCGCCGACTTCGCGTCCGCGGCGCCCGAGGACGCCGTCGCGGCGGAGCGGGCGCCGGAGCTCCGGGCGCCGGAGCCCGCGGCCGCGCCGGCCGCGCCGCCGGAGCCCGAGGCCGCGACGGAGCCCGCCGCGGCGCCCGAGGCCGACGCGCCGCCGGAAGCGGCGGAGCCCGAGGCGCCGCCAGAGGCGCCGCCGGAGGCGCCGCCGGAGGCGCCCGAGGCGCCGGAGCCCGAGGCCGCGGAAGAGGCGGAGACCGCGGCGCCCGAAGCGGCGGAGGAGCCGGAGCCCGAGGCCGCGGAAGAGGCGGAGACCGTGGCGCCCGAAGCGGCGGAGGAGCCGGACGACCAGCTTGACTTGGAGGCGAAAGCGGCGCACCGCGCGGCGCTCGACACCTACACGCCCGAGCCAGAGGCGGAACCCGAGGCGGAACCCGAGGCCGAGCCGGAGCCCGAGGCCGAACCGGAACCGGAGCCTGAGGCCGAACCGGAGCCCGAGGCGGAGCCCGAGCCCGAACCCGAGCCCGAGGCGCCGGAGGCGCAGCCCGAGCCGGAACCGGAGCCGGAGCCCGAGGCGCCCGCGCCCGCGCCCGAAACCCCCGAAAGCCCCGAGGCCCCCGAGCCGAGCGCCGAGGACCTCGCGCTGAGCGTCGCCTACCGGCTCAAGTTCGTGCCCCTCGACGACGACGGCTGCACGGGCGCGCGCCTCGCGGGCTTCATCCCGCGCGCGGACGGCGGGAGCCGCGCGGCGCGCTACGCGCCGCCGCTCATGGTCGGCGACGTCCTCGTGGCCCTCGACGAGGCGAGCGTCGTCTCCGTGCCCTACGCGGACATCCTCGCGGCGCTCCGGAGGCCGCCGCCCCAGGCGCTCCGCTTCGTCCGCGTCCCCGAGGAGCCGCCGGGCGCGCCGTCGTCGTCGCCCGCGAGCTCCGCCGCGTCGCCGCCGGCGCGGAAGTCGTCCTTCTCCTTCCCCCCCTGGCGGCGGTCGCCCTAGGTCGTAACTAGAGGTCGTAACGGCGCGGGAGGATCCCGCGGTGTCGCGTCGCGGGAAACAGCTCACGCGGACGACGCGGCGCGCGGCACCTCTCGCGGCGCCTTGGTCCGCGCCGCGGCGGCGACAAGGAGCGCGACGCCAAAGACGGGCACGGCCGCCGCCGCGACGCGCCCGAGGCCCCGGGCGCCGTCCGCGAGGCGCCAGGGCCCGCCGTGGACCGCGACGAGCGACGCCGCGCCCGCGTCGCGGCTTTGGACGTCCGCGTTGTCCTGCCACGTCGGCGAGTTCGGCACGCCCCAGCCCCCCGGGTGGACCCAGGTGCAGTGGGCCTCGATGAGCCCGTCGTTGAGCCCGCGCCGCACCTTGGCGAAGCCGTTGTCGCCCCAGTACTCGCCCCACGAGTTGCGGATCTCCCAGTACGCGCCCAGCTCGTCGCTCTCGCCCCAGCCGACGACCTCGATGACGTGGTCCGTGTCGTTGGCCCGGCGGTCGCCGACGGGCGACGCGGGCACGAGGCCGGCGCGGTAGCGGAGGTACGTCGTCGCGTCGACGTTGCACGTGATCGGCCCCGCGCGCGCGATCTCGGCGCGCATGGCCTCGGCCGCCGCCGCGGCGCCCACGTCGAAGGCGCCGGGCAACCTGCCGTAGGCGGCGACGGCGATGCGCGGGTAGGGGCTCACCGCGCACGTGTCGTCGCCGCAGCACGCCGCGTCGAGCGGCGCGTCGCCGGGCACCTGTGTGGAAAGCAAATCTTCAATCCGACTTCAATGTGCGCGTAATCGAACGATTTGGACCAGACTCTTTCGCTATGCTTCGAGGACTCGACGAGAGCAATCGATTCGTCCAAAAATCAGCCGAATCGACTTCGATTTGGCCGAGCTACTAGTAGAGAATCCTGAAGTTTGGTGGGGACCCCCCGAACCAGTGGTTGATTTCCACACAGCCGGGCACGGCCCAGCACTCCGTCTCGGAGCCGTCCTCGTTCGACGGCATGCAGTTGCGGCAGATCGTGTCCGGCGCGCAGCCCAGGCCGTCCGTCGCTAGATAGGGAAAGCAGCCCGCCGCGGGGACGCCGCCGAAGCGCTCGACCCACCGATAGACGCCCGCGGACGACCCGCCCGTCGCGCAGCTACCCGCGACGCCCCAGCCCTCGTCGTCGCCGCCGCAGTTGAGCATGACCTGGATCGCCGCGACGAGGTCCGGCCCGTCGAAGGCGTCGCCGCCGGACCGCAGCGCGAGGTACCGCGCGATCTTCACGCGATCCGCGAGCGCGTGGAACGACGCGAACGCGAAGCACGCGCCGCAGTACTTGGGCACGTGCTGGTTCATCGACGCCACGAGCATGGAGCCGTAGCCGGCGATGCGCCGCCAGCTGAAGGTCTTCGGCAGCGTCGCCGACGGCGGGACGGGCAGGTCGGAAGCGGCGAGCAGCACCTCGGCGCGCTCGTCCTCCCAGGCGATGACCTGGCCCCGGGCGTCGCAGCGCGCGGCGAGCAGCGCGAGCATTGCCAAAATGCGCTTCATTGCCATTGCGTTGCGCGCGTGCACCGAGGTTGCAGCACCACCGCTTGCGGCGCGATCGACGGCGAGCTTCTAAGCTCAGATTTCCACACTCTTCACCCTGTCAGGCTTCTTGAGTTCAAGGTACCGACGTCCCGCGCCACTTCCCCGGGCGAACCCCATTCGGGCGCAATTATCGAATAATAATAACAATAATAAATAGTCCAACGTGCAGTTCCCTAGGTCGTATAGTAGCTCTCGGGGAGCGCGTCCGCATCGAGCCCCATGGCCAGGAGCGTCGTCGCCGGGGCGTAGTCCTGGTTGTCGCAGCCGTTCTCGTACCACACCGTCGCGTCGGCGTCCGCGAGGGCCGCGAGGACGTCGAGGTCCGCGTCGCCGTCCATGTCCGACGCGACGACGTAGCGGACGCCGTCGGCCGTCGTCGACACCATGTGCTCGTCGAAGCCCATGGCGCCGTCGTTCTCGTACCAGGGGATCTCGCCGCCGTCCTTGTTCGCGCCGATGACGTCGATGTCGCCGTCGCCGTCGAGGTCCGTCGCGAAGACCGTGTACGCGCCGTCGGCCTCGTCGGAGATGACGTACTTGTCGAAGTCGCAGCGCCCGTCGTTGTCGTACCAGACGAGCTGCGACGCGCCGCGGACGGCGACGAAGAGGTCGACGTCGCCGTCGCCGTCCGCGTCGCGCGCGACGACCTCGCGCGGCTGGATGAGCTCCGTGTCGACGACTCGCGGCGAGAAGTTCATGTCGCCGTCGTTCTCGTACCACGTCACGGCGTAGTCGTAGCCCGTCGCCACGAGCACGTCGAGGTCGGCGTCGCCGTCGATGTCCGCCGGGAAGACGCTCCAGGGGCCCGCGAGGCCCGTGGCGACGTAGGACTTCTGCCAGCGGGCGCCGGACCCGCCGCGGCCGGAGAACCAGAAGACCGTGCCGTCGGCCCAGGCGCTCGCGAGCGCGTCGGTGTCGCCGTCGCCGTCGAAGTCCAGGACGACGATGGCCGTCGGCGCCTCCTCCGCGTCGAGCAGGAATTCGTAGAAGCTCATCTGGCCGTCGTTCTCGAAGACGCGGGTCGCGTTGTCGCCCCAGGACACGGCGAGCACGTCGAGGGCGCCGTCGTCGTTGACGTCCCCGTAGGCCGCGAAGGCCGCGGACATGGCGCTCGTCGTGATGAGGTGGTCCGAGAAGGCCTGCGCGCCGTCGTTCTCGGACCAGGCCAGCGTGTTGTCGTGGAGCGACGTCGTGAGCACGTCCATGTCGCCGTCCTGGTCCAGGTCCACCCCCCAGGTGAAGGACGGGGACTTGACCGCGTCGTCGACGACGTGCGCCGAGAAGTCGAGCCCGTGGCCGTACGCGCAGCGCTCGACCGTCGGCGCCGCCGCGGCGCGCTTCGTCGGCGCGGGCGACGGCGGCCGCGCGGCGGCCGTCGGCCCGGGCGCCGGCGCCGCCGTCGGAACCTGCGTGAAGCCGCCGGCCTCGTAGAGCCCCCGGATCACGGACGTGTCCAACGCGGCGCCGTAGGCGAAGAGGTCGTCGATGGCCCCCGTGAACGGGAACACCTCCTTGCCGCCGACGCGCAGACTATTCGTCGTGGGGGTGTCCAGCACCGCGGCGCCGGCGGCGACGACCTCGCCGTCGACGTGGAGCCGCCAGTCGACGGACTCCTCGTAGACGATGGCCACGTGGTGCCACTCGCCGGCCGTGACGTTCGTCTTGTTGACGGTCGCGGAGCACGTGCCCTTGAAGGCCACCTCCAGCGCCTCCTCCTCGAAGCCCGCGCGGAGGCCGAAGTGCTGGCAGTTATTGTCGCCGCCGCCGATCATCAGGATGTAGGCGCCGTCGTACGCGTCGATCCGCAGCCAGGCGCCCAGCGTCCGCGACTTGGAACCCGTGAGCTTGGGCACGACGTCGTCCATCTCGAAGCCGTGGAGGCCGCCGAAGAAGCGCGCGGGCGTCCCGAAGGGGCCCGTCGTCTTCGACGAGCCGTAGGTGTCGCTGATCGTCCAGCCGTTGACGACGTCCGTCGTCGACTGGCCGTAGCCCGTGCCCGTGCCGTCGTCGAAGTCGAAGAAGAAGAGCACCTCCGACGTCGGCGCGGGCGACCCCGACGGCGCGGACGACGTCGGCCGCGGCGACGGCGCGGGCGAGGGCACGCGCGTCGGCGCGCCCGTCGGCGCGAGGCTGCAACCGCAGGCGGCGCGGCACTCGTCCGCCGCGACGGCTCCGTCCCAGCCCACCGTGGCGCAGCGCAGCCCGGGGCTCTCGCCCACCCAGGCGCAGTCGCGCGAGGGCTTGCCGTCGACGTACCACGCGGCGCTGTCCTCGCAGCCCGTCGGCGAGGCGCTCGGGCGCGGCGTCGGGGCGAAGACGGGCGCCGCGGTGGGATTGCCCGGCGCGACCGTCGGGGCCGGCGATGGTCGCGGCGTCGGTCGAAGCGTCGGCGTCGACGACGGGCGCGGCGTGGGCGTCGGCGTGGGCGCGAAGACGGGCGCTGCCGTCGGGTTTCCTGGCGTTGCTGTCGGGGCGGGCGATGGCCTCGGCGTCGGCGCGGGTGCGGGGGCGGACGTCGGCAGCGGCGTCGGCTTCGGGGTCGGCGCGAAAACGGGTGAAGCTGTCGGATTTCCGGGCGTCGCCGTGGGCGCCGGCGATGGCCGCGGCGTCGGCGCGGGTGCGGGAGCTGAGCTCGGAAGCGGCGTCGGCTTCGGGGTCGGCGCGAAAACGGGCGAAGCTGTCGGATTTCCGGGCGTCGCCGTGGGCGCCGGCGATGGCCGCGGCGTCGGCCCAGGTACGGGCGCGGACGTCGGCAGCGGCGATGGTCGCGGCGTCGGAGAAAAGACGGGTGCTGCGGACGGGTTTCCTGGCGTAGCCGTGGGGGCGGGCGACGGCCGCGGCGTCGGTCCTGGTGCGGGGGCGGACGTCGGCAGCGGCGATGGCCTCGGCGTGGGAGAAAAGACAGGTGCCGCCGTCGGGTTTCCTGGCGTAGCCGTGGGGGCGGGCGATGGCCGCGGCGTCGGTCCTGGTGCGGGGGCCAACGACGGCAGCGGCGATGGCCTCGGCGTCGGAGCGAACACGGGAGCTGCTGATGGGTTTCCGGGCGTCGCCGTGGGCGCTGGAGATGGCCGCGGCGTCGGTCCTGGTGCGGGGGCGGACGACGGCAGCGGCGTTGGCCTCGGAGTCGGAGCAAAAACAGGTGCCGCTGAGGGGTTCCCGGGAGTGGCCGTCGGTGCTGGCGAGGGCCTTGGTGTCGGCGCGGGCGCTGGAGCCGAGCTTGGAAGCGGCGTTGGCCTCGGAGTCGGAGCGAAAATAGGTGCTGCTGTCGGATTCCCTGGCGTAGCCGTCGGCGCTGGCGACGGCCGAGGCGTCGGTCCAGGCGCCGGAGCCGAGCTCGGAAGCGGCGTTGGCCTCGGGGTCGGAGCGAACACGGGAGCTGCTGATGGATTTCCAGGTGTCGCGGTCGGCGCGGGCGATGGCCGTGGCGTCGGTCCAGGCGCGGGAGCCGAGCTCGGAAGCGGTGTTGGCCGCGGCGTCGGAGAAAAAACGGGCGACGCTGTCGGGTTCCCGGGCGTCGCCGTGGGTGCTGGCGATGGCCGAGGCGTCGGCGCGGGCGCGGGGGCTAACGACGGTAGCGGCGTTGGCTTCGGCGTCGGCTCGAAAACAGGTGCTGCTGTCGGATTCCCTGGCGTAGCCGTGGGTGCTGGCGAAGGCCGCGGGGTCGGTCCAGGCGCGGGAGCCGAGCTCGGAAGCGGTGTCGGCCGCGGCGTCGGAGAAAATACGGGCGCCGCGGTCGGATTGCCTGGCGTCGCCGTCGGCGCGGGCGAAGGCCGAGGCGTTGGCGCAGGCGCCGGAGCGATAGTCGGCAGCGGCGTTGGCCTCGGCGTCGGAGCGAAAACGGGCGCCGCGGACGGGTTCCCAGGAGTCACCGTCGGCGCGGGCGACGGCTGGGGCGTTGGTCGAGGCGTCGGCGCGGACGACGGCAGATGCGTCGGCCTCTTGGTCGGCGTCGAGCTACACCCACAAGCGGCGCGGCACGCCTCCCAGGCGATGCGGTCGTCCCATCCCTTGACCGAGCAGCGCGGGGGGTGGTTTTGCACCCAGCTGCAGTCTTTCGCGGAATCGCCCGTTTTGTACCACGCGTCGTCGTCGTCGCAGCCCGTCGGCGCGCGGCTCGGCATCGACGTTCTCGTCGGCTGAGGCGTCGGCCGCGGCGTCGGCGCGAAGACTGGCGCGGCCGACGGATTTCCAGGGGTAACGGTCGGCGCCGGCGACGGCTCCGGGGTTGGTCGAAGTGTCGGCGCGGACGACGGAAACGGCGTCGGCCGCGGCGTCGGTGCAAAAACGGGCGCTGCGGATGGATTCCCCGGAGTCACCGTCGGCGCCGGCGACGGCTCCGGAGTTGGTCGAAGCGTCGGCACGGACGACGGTCGCGGCGTCGGCCGCGGCGTCGGCGCGAACACAGGCGCTGCGGATGGATTGCCCGGAGTCACCGTCGGCGCCGGCGACGGCTCCGGAGTCGGTCGCAGCGTCGGCGCGGACGACGGTCGCGGCGTCGGTCGCGGCGTCGGTGCAAAGACGGGAGCTGCGGATGGATTGCCCGGAGTCACCGTCGGCGCCGGCGACGGCTCCGGAGTCGGTCGCAGCGTCGGCACGGACGACGGTCGCGGCGTCGGCCTCGGTGTTGGAGAAAACACGGGAGCTGCCGAAGGGTTTCCAGGGGTCACCGTCGGCCAAGGCGACGGCCCCGGAGTTGGTCGGCGCGTCGGCGCGGATGAGGGACGCGGCGTCGGCCGCGGCGTCGGCGCGAAGACGGGCGCCGCCGACGGGTTGCCCGGAGTCACCGTCGGCGCCGGCGACGGCCGCGGCGTCGGAAGCGGCGTCGGCTTCGGCGTCGGCGCGAAGACGGGAGCGGCCGAGGGGTTGCCGGGCGTCGCCGTCGGCGCCGGCGACGGCCGGGGCGTCGGCCGCGGCGTCGGCGCCGCCGACGGCGCGCCCGACGGCGCCGGCGACGGCGCGAGCGTCTTCGTCACGGTCGCCGACACCTCGCAGATCGCCGTCGACAGCTCCTCCTCCGCGAAGGACTCCTCGAGGCGCGCCGCGTAGAGCGCCGCGACGTCGTGCGCGGTGATGCCGTAGGTCTCCGCGAGGTCCTCGACGGAGACGACGACGCCGTAGACCTCCGCGGCGCACGCGTCCTCGAGGCGGCGGCCGCCGGGCGCGGCGTCGTCGCAGGTCATGTTCGACACGCTCGCCGGGTCCACGGCGAGGGCCGCGGCGACGAAGGCCTCCGCGAGCCGCTCGCCGCCTCCGTTCGCGACGCCGTCGCATCCCAGATCGTCCGCGGCGGTCCACGCGACCTCGATCGTGACGAAGGCGACCGTCGGCGCCACCGTTGGGAACGCCGGCGCGGCCGCGTCGTCGTCGTGCTTCGCGAAGAGGTCGACGCGCGGCAGGAGCAGCCACAGCAGGAGGCCGAGGAGGACGACGATGAGCACGCACGGCACCGCGAGGAGGCCGCTCGAGACGCGGCGCGTCCGCGTCCCCGCCTTGGACCGGCGCGGGTAGCCGCCGTAGGCGCCGAGGCCGTAGTCGCCGAGCACGCCGTCGCGCGGGTCCGGCGCGTCTCGCGCCGGCGCCTCCTTCCTCGCCTGCGCGACTTCGACGATGTCGACCTCGAAGCCGTCCGCGTCCGTCAGCGCCACGGACTCGTCGTCGGCCCGCTGGGACCCCGGCGAATCGTCCGGCTCGGCTTTTTGCGTGGAACACAGGAATTTGGTCGTGCAGACCATGCTCCAGCCATTCTCGTCCTTGGCCTCCTCGCGTTGGAAGAAGGCGCCGTCGAAGAAGCCGTCGCCCTCCCGCGACATGGCGGCAACCCGGTCACCGCGGCGGCTCGGCGGACGGCGCCGTGACCTGCCGCGCGACGCAGCTCGCGGCTTTCGGGAGACACATCGAATCGCAAAATAGAAAATTCAACAACGCCGATGAAGCTGGACGTGAATTTTACTCCGCGCCGCCCTCTGGCCACCTCCCCCGCCTCCGCGCCGGGCGCGCACCCCCTGTTCGACAGTGCCATAGAAGCTGGGGATGAATTTAGTCCACGTCGTCGTCGTAGCCCTCCGCCTCCGCGATGATGGTCATGAGGCTGTCCGGCGCGGAGCTGGCCTCGAGCCCGAGCGCGAGGAGCGACGTCGCCGGCGCGTAGTCCTGGTTCTCGCAGCCGTTCTCGTACCACACGGTGCAGTCGCGGCCCGCGAGGGCGGCGACGACGTCGAGGTCCGCGTCGCTGTCCATGTCCGCGACGATGGAGTAGCGGACGCCGACGGCCGTCGTCGACACCATGTGCTCGCCGAAGCCCATGGCGCCGTCGTTCTCGTACCAGGGGATCTCGTCCTTCTCCTTGCTCGCGCCGACGACGTCGATGTCGCCGTCGCCGTCGAGGTCCGTCGGGCAGATCGTGTAGGCGCCGTAGGCGTCGTCCGCGATGACGATCTTCTCCCAGTTCTGGCGGCCGTCGTCCTCGTACCAGACGAGCTCGGAGGCGCCGCGGACGGCGACGAAGAGGTCGACGTCGCCGTCGCCGTCGCCGTCGCGCGCGACGACCTCCCGCGGCTGGATGACCTCCGTGTCGACGACGCGCACGGCGAAGGTCATGTTCCCGTCGTTCTCGTACCACGTCACCGCGAAGTCGTAGCCCGTCGCCGCGAGGACGTCGAGGTCCGCGTCGGAGTCGATGTCCGCGGGGAAGACGTTCCAGGGGCCGGCGAGCCCCTCGGCGATGTAGGCCTTGGCGTAGTACGTGGCCAGCTCGCCGTGTCCTTCGAACCAGAAGATCGTACCCTTGTACCACGACGCCGCCAAGACGTCCGTGTCGCCGTCGCCGTCGAAGTCGAAGACGACGACGTCCGTCGGCGCCTCCTCCGAGTCGAGCTGGACCTCGAAGAACGACATGGCGCCGTCGTTGACGAAGAGCCGCGTCGTGTTGTCGCCCCAGCTCACGGCGAGGACGTCGAAGGCGCCGTCCTCGTTGACGTCGCCGTAGGACGCGAAGGCCGCGGACATGGCCGTCGACGTGAGGAGCCGCTCCGTGAAGGACTGGTTGCCGTCGTTCTCGGACCAGGCGACCGTGTTGTCGTGGAGGCTCGTCGTCAGCACGTCCATGTCGCCGTCCTGGTCCAGGTCCACGCCCCAGGTGAAGCTCGGCGACCCGATCTCGTCGTCGACGACGAACTCGGCGAAGTCGAGGCCGCGGCCGTGGGCGCAGTGCTCGACGCTCGGCGCCGGCGTGCCCCGCGCCGTCGGCGCCGGCGACGGCGGCCGCGTCGCCGCCGTCGGCGACGGCGCGGGCGCGGCCGTCGGCGCGTAGGTGCGGCCGCCGCGGTCGCGGAGCGCGCGCACGGCGTCGGCGTCGAGCGCGGCGCCGTAGGCGAAGAGGTCGTCGACGGCGCCCGTGAGCGGGCTGGCCGTCGTGCCGCCGACGACGAGCGGCGCGGCGCCCGCCGTGTCGAGGACCGCGGTCCCCGACGCGGCGACGTCGCCGTCGACGTAGAGCGTCCACGCGGCCGCGCCGTCGTAGGCGACCGCGACGTGGTGCCACCGCCCCGCGGCCAGGCCCGCGTCCGCGACGGAGACGGCGCAGTCGCCCTTGAAGGCGAGCTCCAGCGCGCCCTCGCTCCAGCCCGCGCGGAGGCCAAAGTTCTCGCACGCGGCGGCGCCGCCGCCGATCTCGAGCGCGTAGCCGCCGTCGAACGCGTCGATGCGCAGCCAGGCGCCGAGCGTCCGGGGCCCCGCGCCCGCGAGCGCCGGCGCGACGTCGTCGAGGGCGAAGCCGTGGAGCGCGCCGAGGAAGCGCGCGGGCGTCCCGAAGGGCCCCGTCGTCCGGCTCGAGCCCGACGAGTCGGAGATCGCGTGGCCGTTGCCCGACGCGTCGACGAACGCGTCGCCGTAGCCCGTGTCCGTGCCGCCGCTCGGGTCGTCGAAGTCGAACCAGAAGAGCGCCTCGGACGTCGGCGCGGCCGTCGGCGGCCGGCTGCAGCCGCAGGCGCCGCGGCACGCGGCCGCGGCGACCGCGCCGTCCCAGCCGACGGCCGCGCAGCGCGGCGGGTGGCTGCGGACCCAGTCGCAGTCCTTCGAGGGCGCGCCGTTCTTGTGCCAGGCGCCGCTGTCGTCGCAGGCCGTCGGCGCGGCGCTCGGCGCGGCGGCGGCCGTCGGCGCCGGCGACGGCCGCGGCGTCGGCCCAGGTGCGGGAGCCGAGCTCGGAAGCGACGTCGGCCCCGGCGTCGGCTCGAGCACGGGCGCTGCCGTGGGGTTCCCGGGCGTCGCCGTCGGCGCGGGCGTCAGCCCTGGCGCCAGCGCCGCGCCGAGATCGCCGGGATCGCCGGCCGCCGGCCGCGCCGCGCGCGTCGCGAGGACGGTCGCCGAGACGTCGCAGATCGTGTCGAGCTCGTCGTCGGCGAAGCTCTCGACGAGGCGCTGCTCGTAGAGGCCCGCGGCGTCGTCCGCGGCGTCCGCGGAGACGAGGTCCCGGACGACGACGACGACGCTGTAGCGCTCGACGGCGCCCGCGCAGCGCCGCGGCGCGGCGTCGTCGAGGCGCCGGCCGGGGACGACGGCGCAGGTGACGTTCGACACGGCGATGGGGTCGATGGCGAGCGCGAGCGCGACGTAGCGCGCGTCGACGGCGCCGCCGCCGCCGAGCGGGACGCCGTCGCAGGGCGCCGCCGACGTGCCGTTGGCGACGAACCCGGTGCCGTTGGCGACGAGGGTGCCGTTGTCCGCGCTGGTCCACGCGAGCTCGACGGCGACGACGGCGGCCGTCGGCGCGGCCGTCGGAAGCGCCGAGGGGCCGACGGGGTCGTCGTCGTCGCCGGCGAGGTTCAGCTGGGGCGCCACGAGCCAGGCGACGGCGCCGAGCATGGCGACGACGACGACGCAGGCGAGCGCTTGGAGGATCGTGGCGCCGCCGCGCGACTTCGAGCGCCGCGCGAGCGCCTCCGAGGATCGCCGGAGGAAGCCCCCGCCGTATTCGCCGAGGCCCTACGAACCGGAACGTTTGTCGAAGGCAACAACGAACGGAAGGACGCGGAACGCGCACGAACTCGTCGAGCACGCTGCCGCGGGGCTTCGCGGGCGACGCGGCGTCGACGGCGATGCCGACGATGTCCACGCTGACGGCGTCGCCTCGGATCGCTTCCTCCCGCTCGCGGACGGCGACGGGCGTCGCCTGCGGCGTCGCCGGGCCCGGGCCGGTCTCGACCGGCGGGCTGTCCGGCTCGGCGCGGGCCCCACAGAAGAGGTTCGGCGTCGGCGCGGAGCAGATGAGTTCCTCGTTGGCCGTGCAGAGCAGCCCCCAGCCATCGTTGGGCACGAGCGGCTCGTCGAAGAAGTCGCCGTAGTCGAAGTGGCCGTAGTCGAGGACGCCGTAGCTTTGCTGCGCCTCCGGCATCGTCGACACGCCGCTACGTCCGCATATGCGAGCTCCGACAGACCATATGCGAGCTCCGACAGACCATCGGGCGTTTCAAAAAGAACGGAGCCGGCACCGTGTGACCTTTACCCGACGCCTCGGCGGCGCCGCGGCCCCGCGACCCCGCCGCCGTCGTCGCCGCCGTCGGGCTCGTCGCGGCCCTTGGCGCCCGCGGCGCGCGCGGCGGCGCCCGCGCGGAGGAAGGCGACGTTGGCGGCCGTCGCGAAGACGGCCGCGGCCGCGGCCGGCGGCAGGGCCGCGTCGACGGCGTCGACGGGCCGCCGCGCGTCGGCGCGGAGGCGCGCGTAGGGGAAGAGCGCCGCGGCGCCGGCGATCGCCGCGAGCGCGAGCGCCTCGCGGGCGAAGGACCGCGGCGGCGCGCGGCCCCGCCGCGCCTGGAGGGCGACGAACGCCGCGGCCGTCGCGGGCAGGAGCGCGCCGAGGAAGGCCGCGGCGCCGACGTCCGGCGGCGCCTTGGCGAGGCAGGCCGCCTGGCACCCGACCCAGGCCCGGGCGACGGCGGCGCCGACGGCCAGCGCCGCCTGGCCCGCGGCGGCGTCGCCGCCGGGCGCCGCGCGGGCCCGGCGCCGCGGCGCGCGGGGCCCCGCCGCCGCGGCGGCGGCGCACGCGAGCGCCGCGATGAGCGCCGGCGCGCCGAGCACGGCGACGGCGACGCGGCCCGGCGACGGCGCCGCGGCCGCGCCGCCCGCGGTGGCCGCCGCCGCGGCGCGCGCGGCGCGCCAGCGGCCGTGGAGCGGCAGCAGGGGCGCCGCCCACCAGGCCCAGGGCACGGCGGCGTCGCCGAAGGCCAGGCGTGCCAGCGACGCGGCCCGCGACGCCTCCCAGGCCGGCGGCATCGCGTTCGCCGTCCGGACGAGGCGCGTCGCGGCGCCCGGCGCGCCGTTGAGCAGCAGCAGCAGCGGCGACGCCGCGTAGCGGCTCGGGAGCCGCGCGCAGCCGCCGCCGCAGGCCGCGCCCGCCGCGGGGTCGACGTAGGCGCACGCCGCGAGCGCACGCCCGAGCGGCGGTTCGCCGCGGGCCGACCGCGACACGACGACGGGCCCGCCCGGCGCGCTCGAAGCGGCGGCGCCGTCGTGGACGGCGCAGTAGCCGCATTTGCAGTCGAAGAGCGCGTCGACGTCGCCGGCGACGGCGAGGCTCGCCGGGTCGACGACGACCGCCGCCGCGAAGCGGCGGAGGCCCCGCGCCATCGCCGCGCCGAACGCCGCGCGCGACGCGCCGCCGCGGCCCGCGACGGGCACGACCTCGTAGCCGAAGCGCTCCAGGGCCGCGACCCAGCCGTCGCCCACGCGCGGGCCGACGAAGGCGACGAGGGCGCCGCGCGTGCCGTAGCCGCGCAGCGACGCGCCGAGCGCCAGAGCGCCGACGCTCTCGCCGTCGGCCTCGACGACGACGACCCAGGCTTCCTGCGCCGTCGTCGCTGCGACCAGCGCCGCCAGCGCCGCGGCGAGGCGGCGGCGCATTCGAGCGCTGCAGTGCGACGCTTGGGTACTCGATAGCGGCCCAGATCGATGGCGCGGCAATCCAGCAGCATGAAGTCGTTGCAGGAAAGTTGACGGCACTGACCGCAAATCTCGCGACTTCCTCGAGCCTTCCGCGGCGGCAGCCTTGTCGAAGCACACTATGATGCCCGCGCCGCTGAAGATCGTCATCGTCGGCGACGGCGCCGTCGGCAAGACCTGCCTGCTGAAGAGATTCACCGAGGGCCGATTTCCTGAGACCTACGTGCCGACGGTCTTCGACAATGCGGAGGCGGCCCTCACGCTCGACGACGGCCGCGACTGCCTCGTGTCGCTCTGGGACACGGCCGGCCAGGAGGACTACGCGCACCTGCGCAGGATGAGCTTCCCGAACGTCCACGCGTTCGTCGTCCCCTTCTCGTCGACGCGCGCGTCGAGCTTCGACAACGTCGTCCGCACGTGGCTGCCCGAGTGCGCCGAGGCCGACGCGACCGCGCCCGTCATCCTCGCCCGGACGAAGATCGACCTGCCGTCGCGCGTCGACCACGCCATGGGCGCGGCGCTCGCGCGCGAGGTCGGCGTCGGCTACGTCTCGACGTCCGCGCTCACGGGCGAGGGCGTCCGCGAGCTTTTTCACGCGGCGGCGCGCGCGGCCCTGGACCAGCGCGAGCGCGCCGCGGCGCGCCTCGCGAAGCGCACGCGCTTGCGACGGGCGCTCTCCTACCTCGGGCTCTTGAAACTGCCCGGGGCGCCGCGGTCCCCCCTCGCGGCGGGGAGGCTATGATTGTTGTAGCGCGCTCCGGTGGACGGGGACGCCGCGGGCGCCGTGGGGCCGCTCCGACGCGCCCTCGGCGTGGGCCGCGAGGGCGCCCCAGAGCGCGTCGACGCCGGCGCCCGTCGTGCCGCAGCACGGGAAGACGGCCGCGGCGCCGGCGACGTCGTCCTCGACGACGCGCGCGGCCGCCGCGAGGACCGGCGGCGGGAGCAGGTCCCCCTTGGAGAGCGCGACGATCGCCGGGACCGGCGCGTCGCGCGCGGCGAGCGCCGCGAGCCAGTCGCCGTCCAGGCCGCAGAGGCCGCGCGTCGCGTCGACGACGACGACGGCCGCGGCGAGCGGCGCGCGCGCGCGCACGTACGCGAGGCCCGCGGCGTCCCAGCGCCGCTGCTCCCGCGGCGCCGCGACGCTGAAGCCGTAGCCGGGCAGGTCCACGAGGTAGCAGCGCGGCGGCCTCCGGTCGACCTGCGGGGGCGGCGGACGTCGTCGAAGAAGGCGGCGCGGCGACGCCGGCGGCCGACGCGGTACCAGTCGATCGTCCGCGTCCATCCCGCGCGGTCCGACACGGCCGCGGCGCCCCGGGCCGGCGCGAGGCCGCAGAGCGCGTTGAGCAGCGTCGACTTGCCCGCGTTCGCGTGGCCGACGAGGCAGACCTCGGGCAGCGCGTGCTTGAGCGCCGGCGCGCGCCGCTCGTCGTGCTGCGCGGCGACCTTGACGGCGTCGAGCGCGGGCTCGCGCCGCCGGAAGGCGCCCGCGGCGCCCGCGCGCCGCCGGCCGAGGCCCAGGGCCTTGATGTCCCGGAGCCACCGCCGGTCGCGCGGGCTCGAGGTCTCCAAGGCCTCGAGGCGCGCCAGCCAGGCCTCGCGCTCCTCGACGATGGCCTCCGTGACGGAGTCGCGCCGCTCGCGGCGGGATCGCGATATGCGCGTCGCAAAGTGTCGTTGGAAGGTGGTTTTGTGCATCGCGAGGATGCGCGCGCGGGCCGCTAAGATGGCGCTGGTTTTGTGCATCGCTGGGATGCGCGCGCGGGCCGCTAAGACGCGCACATCCTGTGGCAAAAGATAAAAAAGCTGATCTTCGCCGCAACGCCAGCCCGCCCGCGTCGTTGGCGCAAAAAACCAGCGCTGCGCGCGCCGCGGGCGTCGTACCACCACCGCCACACACGACGGACGCCATGGCGCGCGTCGTCGCGGCCCTCGACGGCGGCGACAGCCTCGACAACGAGATTTACGCCCAGAAGTGCGCCGCGGCGCTCGAGGCCCTCGAGGCGGAGCTCGCGGACCAGGACCGGCGCTTCGCGACGATCCGGGAGACGCTGTCGCTCACGGCCGAGTCCCTCGAGGCGCTGTCCGGCGCGGAGGACGCGACGCTGCCGCCGGACGTCCTCGCGCGGCTCGACGAGAAGACCGACGGCCTCGAGGCCGAGGCGTCGCGCGCGCTCGAGCGCGAGGCCGCCGTCGACGACCTCATCGCCGCCGCGCGCGCCGAGGCCGCGGTCGCGGGCGTCGGCGGCCTGGAGCTCGAGGACGACGACGGCGGCGCGGCCGCGGCGGCCGCGCCCGCGCGGCGCTTCGAGCTCGTCTTCGACGGCCCCCTGGGCGTCCGCGCGTCGCTCATGCGCGACAAGGACCGCAAGACGACGCACGTCATCGTCGACGAGGTGCTGGGCGCGTGCCCCCACGCGGGCGAGGTCGCGGCGCTCGACGAGATCGCGACGGTCGCCGGCGAGCCCCTCGACGTCGACGGCGCGGGCGACGACGCGGCGACGTTCGCCGCGGTGCTCGAGCGCATCCAGCGGGCGCCGCGGCCCCTCGCCGTCGGCTTCTACCGCCGCGCCGCGCGCTACCTCCAGGCGAACGTCGCGGCCGCCGGCGCCGCGGGCCGCGACTCGCCCTTCAACGCCGCGGGCGCGCTCGGCGGCGTCCTGACGACGTGCCTCCCCGCGGGCCCCTCCCTGCTCTGAGTAGTAAATTTATCGGGTGCTACTTCGGCAGCGCGGTCTTGAGCTGGAACCCGTGCATGTCCGCGATCTCGTCCTTGAGCACGCCCTGCACGAGCTTGTGCTGCTTGATCGTGTTCAGGCCCGCGAACCGGGGCGACTCGATGTAGCACTTGTACATGGCCCCGCAGCCGCCCTGCGGAGCGCGCGCGCGGAATTCGGGCCGCGACGCACGCGCGGCCGGCGCGCGCGCGCGCGGCTTTCGTTTGCCGAGGGACGCGGCGCGCGCACGGAGACGTCCTCGACGGCGACCTCCACGGCGCCCAGCTCCGCCTTGAGCTTCACCTCCATCTGCTCCGACGGCGTCGACAGAGCCGCCGCGAGCTGGAGCTGGTGCGGTCGTCGCGCTCCCGTTCGCGCGGCCGTTCGCGCCGTGTGTCGCAGCGTCAACGCGAGCATCGTTTTAGAGCGATACGCGTGGGATCGAGTGCTTTTGGTGCGCCGCGAACGCTGGCGCAGGCGCCAGCTTCGGCTGCGCAAGGCGATCAGAGTCCACGTTTGACAGATCATCAGATGTTTGACCAAGCTCGTCGTCGGTGGGGTCGTCCTGCCGCCAGCACGGTCGAGAAGGTTCGCGCGATGGCCGAGGTGATCGACCTCATGGCGAGCGATGACGACAGCGAGGACGAGGTCCAGCTTGTATCGCCACCGGCTGGCGCCCGGCGCCACGCGTCGACGGGCCGCGCGCCGGCGCCCGTCGACCTCGTGTCGCCCGCGGCGCCGGCGGCGCCGGCGCCGGCGCGCGGGCGGAAGCGCAAGGCCGAGGAGGCCGCGCCGGCCATGCGCCGCGGCGCGAAGCCCGCCTGCTGCCTCAACGACGTCGACCAGACCTTCGAGCTGTCCGCGCCCGAGCGGACGGCGCTGCTGGCCGGTATCTTCGGCGCGTCCGCGGCCGCGGTGCACAAGTGGCGCGTCGCCCACGAGCGGGCGCGCCCCGCGGGCGAGACGACGCTCTGGCGCCTGGTCGAGGCCTACCGCGCGCACGCGGGCCCCGCGCCGCTCGACGGCGCCGGCGGCGCCGCGGGCCTGCCGCGGGAGCTCGCGGGCCGCTCCGGCGAGAAGATCACGACGGCGTCGGCCGTCGCCTACGCGCGGCGGCGCCTCGCCGCGGCGGACGCGAAGCCCGCGCACGACGCCGAGGTCGACGCCGTCGTGCCCGCGCCGGACGGCGACGGCGGCGCGCTCCCGTGCCTCGTCTGCATGGACCGCTTCGCGCCGTTCGACGTCGTCTGCTGCGGGTCGCCCGCCGCGGAGCTCCACGCGGTCTGCCGCCCCTGCTTCCGCCAGCTCTGCGTCCGGTTCGCCTCGGACAGGGGCGTCGGCCCGGGCGGCGTCGGCTGCCCGACGCCGGACTGCGCCGCGCTCTTCGCGGCGGAGGACGTGCGCCGGAACGTCGCCGCGCTGGACGTCATGCAGATGGAGGAGCGCGAGCGCGACAGGAGCCTGCGCGTGGCCCTCGGCGGCGCGGCGGCGGTGCTGCGCTGCCCCTGCGGCGCCGTCGGCGCCGTGTCCGAGGCCGACGCCGGCGACGGGCGGGTCCGGTGCCCGGGGGCCGGCTGCGGCGAGGTCTACTGCGCGCGCTGCGGCAACCCGGCGCACCCGGACCGGCCCTGCCCGCCGCCGAGCGACATGATCAAGTGGCTCGAGCGGAAGACGAAGAAGTGCCCCAAGTGCGGCGAGCCCATCGAGAAGAACGCGGGCTGCCAGCACATGACCTGCCGCTGCGGCCACCGGGGCAGGAAAAGGGTGATTCAACGTCGCTTCAACGTGAGTGTTCCGCGCGCGCGCGTTCCGGAAAAAGCATCCACGCTTCGAGACCGTTCCGAGAGATGATCGCTCGTCCAAAAATCAGCCGAAACGAGCGGAAAACGACCGAGATAGGAGCCTTTGAAGTTGGGAATTTCGCACCCTTTTCCTGCCCAGGCGGCCACGACTTCTGCTGGCTCTGCCTGGGGCCCTTCCCGAACTGCAACTGCGGCCACTTCGAGGACGAGTCGCGGCGCGCGGCGCAGGAGCTCCAGCGCCAGCAGGCGCGCGGCGGCGGCGGCGGCTTCGACCCCTGGGGCGGCTTCGGCGGCGGCGGAGGCGGCGGCGGCTTCGACCCCTTCGGCGGCGGCGGCGGCTTCGACCCCGCCATGCTCGGCTTCGACTTTGGCGGCCGGCGCGGCGGCCGCAGCCGGGGCGGCGGCGGCCGGCGCCAGGGCGGCGGCGGCCGGCGGCGCGGCGGCGGCGGCGGCGGCGACGGCTTCCCGGAATACAACCCGGCGGACTTCGAGCGGGCGGCGCGCGGCGGCGGCCGCGGCGGCCACGACTGGGGCGGCGGCCAGGCGCTCGGTTCGGGCCGCCGCCGGAGCTCCGAGGGCTCGGGCCGCCGCCGGAGCTCGGGGTAGCGCCGCGGCTAATCTTCACTCCGCCTACTTGCCCGCGGGCTATGTGGGAGAGCTGCAGCTGCCCAACCGGTGGCTCGTGACGGCAGTTGGCTGCCCCAGCCCAGCGGCGTGTCCGCACCCCCAGCACCCAACACGGCGAGCGCTACAGCAAGGTGTTTGGGGGGGAGATATCCTATGCGGCAAGCGCGCCTCCAAGGAGCCCCTGCTCGAAAAGGGGGGGGGGGGGGCCCCCCCGAAGGGGAGCCCCCCCCGGGAGGTGTGGGGGTGGGGGGGGGGGG
>NW_008705579.1:530580-541857 GCF_000186865.1 Aureococcus anophagefferens
CCTAGGGGGCGGCGGCTGNCGGAGCGTGGCGTCGTAGCGGGCCCGCGCGTTGGCGTCGAGGAGGACGGATTTGGCGTCCGCGAGGCGCCGAAACGCGGCGGCGTCGCCGAGGGGCTTGTCGGGGTGCACCGTGCGGGCGAGGTCGCGGTAGACCTCGGAGATCTCGGCGTCCGCCGCGTCCGGGGCGACGCCGAGGACCTCGTAGTGCGTCGCCGCGGACAGGATGGACCGGATCACGCGCCGGAGCGCGGCCGCCTCGCCGCGATTTGGCTGCCGCACGTCGGCGCCGGCGCCGGCGGGGACCTCGTCGACCTCGGCGCCGGCGGGGACCTCGTCGACCTCGGCGCCGGCGGGCACCTCGTCGACCTCGGCGCCGGCCGCCTCGGCGCCGGCGGCGACCTAGTCGACGTCGCCGTCGCCGTCGACGTCGTGCGCGATGGCGGCCTTGAAGTCCTCGCCGCTCCCGGCGACGCGCTCCGAGAAGGACTGTTGGCCGTCGTTCTCGTACCAGATGACCCGCTGGGGCGTGGCGTGGGCGGTGAGCTCGTCGACGTCGCCGTCGCCGTCGACGTCGCCGCACCAGACGGAGTGGGGCGTGCCCCAGTTCCAGAGGTAGTGCTTCGAGAATTGGACGGTGCGGCAGGACCGCGTCGGCCGCGGCGTCGGCGCGGGCGTCGGCGGGGGCGTGACGGCGTCGTAGAGGACCTGGACCGCCGCCGCGTCGAGCGCGCTCGAGTAGACGTAGACCTCGTCGATGGCGCCGGAAAAATATCCAATCGCGTAGTTGACGCTATACCAATGTCCGAGGCGGAGGGTGTTGAAGGTTCCCGTGTTCGCCGCGACGGCCCCCGTGCCGGCCTGCGACCCGTCCAAGTAGAGAGTCCAATCGGATCCGTCGTAAGTCAGGCAGTAGTGGTGCCAATCGCCGTCGTCGGAGCCCGGCATTTCCACGTCGGGGTACCAGTTCCAGAACTGGACCGTGAACACATCACTCGCCGTGGAGCCCGTCTGCAGGCCAAACGCGAGGTAGCTGTTCTCGGACCCGTATCCGAACAGAAAGTCGCCGCCGCTGAGGTCGTCGACTTTCGCCCACAAGCACACGGTCCGCGCGGCGCCTCCGAGGATGTCCGCCGTCACCGCCGCCGGGAAATCGACGTAGTCGTCCGTCCCGTCGAAGGACAGCGCGCCGCTCCCGTCGCGGCCCGTCGTCGCCGTCGCGCCGCTGATCGTCCCGTCGAGGCTGCCGTCGCTGTCCTCGGCGGCCGTGCCGTCGTCGAAGGAGTAGTGCGCGACGAGCGGGTGCGTCGGCTGCGGCGTCGCCGTCGGCGCGGGCGTCGGGCTCGGGTCGCAGTCCTGGCCGTCGCTGCTCGGCTCGTAGCCCGCGGAGCAACTCGTGATCGTGGAGCAGATGTCGATCTTGTGCCGCGTGTAGAGCGTGCCGCTCGTGCCGTCGCCGTCGCAGATCTTGCAGCCGTCGTTGTTCGAGTTGTAGTACATCGTGAGGCCGCAGGTATTGTCCGCGTTCTCGTACAAGTTCTCGCGGCAGACCTCCCGGTGCCCGGAGCCCGTGCCCAGATCGAGGCACACGGTGTCGCACTCCTGGGTTCCTTTCTGCTCCCAGGTGCAGGCGGTGATCTTCGTCAGGTCCGCGCCGCAGCCCGCGGCGAGCAGCGCCAGCGCCAGCAGGCCCCGCGCCGCGGCTTTGGGGCTGCAGCCCATTTTGCGTCACTCGATCCTATGTGGGACAACCCATTGTCCCGGGACAAGCCAGGAGTGGCAGGACGACACGGCGGTGATCAACTTGCGGAAGTATCGGCATCGAGCATCGATGCTGAAGTCAGCACGACTTTCGGCAAGTAACCCCGAGTATCGGGGCGTTGGAATGGTTGCCTGTCGTCCTTGGTTGTCGTGGGATAGTATATAGGATCCTGTCACAAAAACAACACATTGAAGGCGATTCCTATCTTCCGCGAAAAGAGTGAACATCCCGGCCTCTCGTTCGCGAACGGCCGTCTTACTCCGCCGCGTCGAAGACGGCGGCCTCCACGGGCCCGTCGCCGAGGAAGCCCGCGAGCTTCGGGCGCAGGGCGCGGAGCGCGGCGTCGCCGGCGAGCGCGCGCCGGGCCACGTCGATGTCGTTGCGGATGTTCGCGAGGAGGGTCGGGAAGTCCGGGAACTTTTGCTCGGGCCGCTGGCGGCTCACGAGCACGAGCGCCATGGTCTCGCCGTAGAAGTCGCCGCCCTCGTAGTCGAGGAGGTGCGCCTCGGCGATCTTGAGCGGGTTCTCCGCGTCGACGAACGTCGGCGAGTAGCCGACGTTGACGACGGCGGGCCGCGGCTCCGCGGCCGGGTCGTCGCCCGCGAGCTTGGCCCAGGCGCCGTAGACGCCCGCGTCGACGGTCCGCAGGGCGTCGCCGAAGAGGTCCTCGGGCAGGTTCGCCGTCGGCACGCCGAGGTCCTTGCCGCCGCGGCCGTAGCCGCGCGCGACGGGCCCCCGGAGGCCGAGCGGCGCCGCGAGGCGCGCGAAGGGCCGCCGCGTCCACGTCGCGTAGTAGGGCGCGGCGTCGTCGACGCACCCGACGTCGAGGGGCGGGCCGAGCGGCGGCGCGAGCGCGCGCGCGGCGTCCTCCGTCCGCGGCAGGCCGTGCGGCACGACCGACGGGTCCCGCGCCTTCAGCTCGTCCACAAAGTCCGCGCCGAGCGGGTGCGCGACGACGACGGTCCCGCCGGGAGTCAGCACCGTCGCCGCGGCGTCGAGCGCCGCCGCCTGGTCGAAGAAGTTGCCGAAGCACGCGTTGAAGACGACGGCGTCGAAGGGCTCGCCGGCGTACGTCGCGCAAAAGTCGACGGCGTCCGCGGCCGCGTAGGACACGCCGGCGCCGCCCTTGGCCTCGGCCTCGGCGACCATGCGGGGGGAGAGGTCCACGCCGACCACGGCCGACGCGCCGTACGCGCCGTAGCGCCGGCTCAGGCAGCCCGTGCCGGAGCCGACGTCGAGGACGCGCGGCGCGGCGCCGGCGCAGCCGGCGACGACGCGCCGCGCGAGCGCGTCGAGCACGGCCTCGACCTCCGGCGGCGAGGCCTCCGGCGACGCGAAGTAGGCCGCGGCCTCGTCGAAGACCGCGCGCTGGCGCTCGATGTGCTTGGCCGCGTCGCCCCTGGCGGCGCCCGTGCCCGTGCCGGCGCTGTTCACGAAGTTCGTGTGCGCGGCGATGGCGTTCTTGGAGGCGCTGAGGGCCGCGGCTCGCGCGATCAGCGCGACAGAGAACGCGAATCGCTGCGTGTGCGGCGCCATGTGCGGCGGCGCATGCGGCAATTATTTTTGTCCCTTTTGTCCGAGGAATTCCGGCCTGCAGGCGCCTGTCGAGCGAGAGAAGCCCGATCTAGCCGGTGGGGCGCGGCGTCCCGGCACACGAACGCGTCGGAGGGAGCGGCGCGCGGGGTTCCTCGACCCTTCGACCGCGCTCCTCCGAAAAATCGACGCGGAACGCCCCGCCCAACCCTTCAAACCCTGCAAACCTCCGAACCAGCCATCGTTTCACCCCGGCCGTCCGCGCAGGTCCCGACATGGCGTTCCGCACGTCCGCCGTGCGCTTCGGCGGCGCCGTCAAGGCGGGCGTCCAGCCCCACCTCGAGATCTGGTGGAAGAAGAAGCCGAGCACCGGCGCGGTCGACGGCATGACGACGCAGATGATCTCGCCCTTCGAGCTCCAGCCGACGCGGTCCCTCTGGGAGCAGTTCGGCCCGGCGAACTTCCTCAACAACTTCCCGTCCATCTGGGACATCGGGCCGGGCGCGGTCGCCCTCGTCGGCACGTACTACTGGGCCGACTGGTACTTCGACTACCTCGGCAAGCACCACCGAGACTAGGCCGGCGCATCACCCCCGGCGGACCGTTCGCCCTGCGTGGGCGGCGCCGTCGACGACATAGTTCCCTCGCCGCGCCCCGCGCCGCGCGTGCGGGCCCCGCGCTTCGCGGCGAAAGCCGCGTGCGCGGGACCGCGGCCACCCCCTCCTTTTGGGCCATAAGTTCGTCCGACCTTGGTTGTTCATAGCAGCGCGCGAGGAGGAGGCGAAGATGAATAGTGCGAGAGAGGCTGCTGAGCCTCACGTGCTTCAACGTTGGCTCGGTGCCGTTTCTTAGCCCAAGACATGGGCGTCAGTCTCGCGAACAGTAGCGTTGGTCGGTGCTCCTGACCGCCGGCTTCCGCAGCCCGTCCTGGTCCAGCAGCCCACGAACGCCGCCCAGCACGGGGGCTCGCAACATGCCATCGAGACGTCAGCTCTTCAAACTCCCATCGAGACGTGTGCTCCTCTGCTGCGCGTTCGCCGCCGCGGCGCCCGCACCCCCGAACACGACGACGCGCGTCGCGCAGCGCCAGCACGAGCAGCTCGTGCACCTCCACGAGCGCAAGCGCGAGGAGTTCCTCCGGCGGCACAACGCGACGGCGCCGCAGCGCGACGGCGCCGCGGCGCGCGCCGGGCCCCGCGCCCAGCACCGCGACGACGCCCCGGCGCCCGGCGAGAACGACGCCCACCGCGACGACGCCCCGCCGCGGCCGCACGCCCCGCCGCCGCCGCGCGCCGACCCGCCGCCGCCGCGGCTCGCGCCGTCGCAGCAGCTCGAGTGGGCGCTCGTCTCCGCGCCAAAGGCGTTCGTCGCCGCGCTGGGCCTCGCGCTCACCTACTGGGTCGCGCGCTGCATCTACGGCACGGGCGCGCGAGAGGACCACGCCGCCAAGTCCGTCGAGCTGAAGCAGCTCGCGACGGCGACGTCGTCGTTCGAGGCCTCGAATCGGCTGCCCGCGCGCCGCGCGCCGCCGCCGCCGCCGCCGCCGCCGCCGAAGCCGCCGTCGCCGACGAAGACCGACCGCCGCGCGGCGCGCGTCGCCGCGGAGGGGTCCCACGTCTGGGCCGGCGGCCGCCTCGTCGAGGGCGCGGCGGGCGCCGCGGCCGCGCGGGACCCGGAGGCCCACGACGAGCGCGACCTGCCGACGGACTCCGAGGACAGCTGGCTCGCCGTGGACCCGCCCTCCGAGGACGACGCGCGACGAGGCGGGGGCTCGTAAGAGGGTTTCGGTCCATCTTCAACATGGAACGCGCTTAAAAACGGCCGAGGAAGGCATGCGATGGCCTCCCGGCACGCCGCAGGCGGCGCGGTAGCCGCGCCGCCGACCAACATGTCCTCCCTCAGCCTCGAAACGACGACCAGCTGCAGCCGCGTGCGCGTCGCGCCGGCCTGGGACGCGCCCGCCGTCGAGACGCGCCACGCGTCGATGCCCGAGGCGTCGAAGGGCCTGCCCGCGGACCCGGCGACGTGGGATCTCGCGGAGGTTGGAACGTTCGTCGCGGGCATCGTGGGCGACGACTGCGACGACAAGCTCGTGGAGCGGTTCCGCGCCGAGCGCGTCGACGGCGCCGCGATGCTCGGGCTGAACGAGGCGCTCCTGGAACGGCACTTCTCCGACGCGTCCCTGCTGGGCGACCGCCTCCGCATCTTGAAGGGCGTCGCGTGGGCGGCGCGCGCGTCCGAGGAGGCGCAGCACCCGGGCCTGCGGTCCCTGCTCGGCCAGGGCTTCGGCGTCGTCGCCGGCGTCGCCGGCGCCGCGATGGCGCCGCACCTCGCCGAGTCCTTCGGCGCCGACGGCAACGCGCGCGACTGGCAGATCGACCTGTTTAAGAAGGCGCGGGACGGCATCGGCCAGCGTCGCGACGCTTTTCGAGAGATTTCGGCCGGGGGAACGACGAACCGTCGCCATCGTCGCGCGCGGTAGGCATCGGCGGCCTCGTCATCCGCTACGAGGTGCTCCTGATTCTAGGCGGCATCTGGGTGTCGTGGATCCCGCCGGGCGCGCAACTCGTCGTCCTGCTGCCGATCCTCTTCGCGATCACGTTCGAGGTCTTCGTCTGGACGCGGACCTGACCCTTCGCGGGGACCATGGGCGGCGTGTGCAAGGGCGACTCGGACGGCGAGCAGGAACGGCTACAAAAGTCCGCGCGGACATGCGACGACCCGAGGCTGGCCTACGAGTACGCGCGGACGTCTTCCGGGGCGCCGGACGAGGCCGCGGGCCGGCGCGTGATCCGGAGGACGACGCTCGTGTTGCGCGCGCTCCTGTTGATCTGGCTGCTGGTGTGCGTCGGGGTCTTTTTGCTGTTCTACTTGCTCGGACTCTTGGTCGGCACTTCCTTGCACATCGCGGTCGTCGTCTTCCTGCTGTGCCTGGCCGCCTTCGTCTGGTCCAGCCACGTCCGGACGATCAGCGGCTCGTCCTGGTCGGCGCACCGGCGCGACTTCAGGAGGCTGTACCGCGCGGACGACCGCGACGACGGCTTCACGGCCGCGAGCCCGATCCTCGCGCGGAGCTGCGACGCCGCCGAGGAGAAGGCGCGAGACCCACACACCGCCGCATAGTGACGGCGCGGGCGGCGCTCCCCAGCACCCCGCGCCCGAGAAGCGGCGGTTTATAAATGTGACGCCGCGGGCCCCTAGGCCGCGCGGACCCGCGTCCCGCGCCCGAGACGCGGCGCATAGGCCCCGCGGGCCCCTAGGCCGAGCAGCTGGTGTCGCACTCGACGGTGGCGATGGACACGTTCATGCCCATGCCGCCCTTGAAGATGCCCGCCGAGGACCAGGTGGCGCCGTCGAAGGCGGAGGCGCCGTCGTCGCCGTCCTTGCACTCGGCGTCCTTGCGCTCCCCGGGCTCGCTGTCGCCCCAGGCCGCCTTGGCCGGCTCCGCGCGGACGACTGGCTCCGCCTCGACGATCGCGCCGCCGCCGTCGCCGCCGCCGCCGCCGTCGCCGTCGCCGTCGCCGAACTTGTCCTTGAGCGCGACCTCGATGGCGGACTCCCACTCCGACGCGCTGATCGTGCCGTCGTCGTTCCCGTCGAGCGCGTCGAGCGCCGCCGCGAGGCGCCCGGGCGAGAGGAGGCCCTGGAGCGTCTCGTTGCCGGACTGCTCGAGGAACGCGCGGACGTCGTCGTCCGCGACGCCCGCGCAGATCTCCGCGCGGTCCAGGGAGCCGTTGCCGTCCTTGTCGATCATGTCGAAGACGCGGCGCGCCAGGGCCAGGAACTCGCGCTTGTCGCGCGCGCGCGGCATCTTCACGTGGCAGCACCGCGACAGCCGCGCGTAGAACTTCGCGAGCCCCATGATGACGCAGTAGACGACGACGCAGAAGAAGACGACGAGGATCATGCCCACGGCCTCGGACGCGCCGCCGCGCCGCGCGCCGGACTTCTGGAGCGACGACACGATGGGCCCCACGAAGGCCGGGAAGAACGCGACGACCTCCTCGACGATCGTGTCCTGGATGTCCTCGGAGAAGGAGAAGAAGAAGGCGACCCAGACGAGCATGACGTCCTGGGCGACGTGGGACGCCCGCCGGTCGCTGTCGTGGAGCCCGTCGATGACGTCGTCGACCGTCGGCCGCTTCGCCGCGCCGTCGCCGCCGAGCACGCGCGCGCCGGCGCGCGTGCCCCGGAGCTCCGGGTGCATGGCCAGGAGGTAGTAGGCCGCGCTGGAGGGCACGAGCGTCGCGTAGGGCACGGCGTCGCCGCCGTCGTCGAAGATGGCGAGCGAGCTCTGGACCTTGGTGAGCACGAGGCTCGGGATGAGCACGTAGTAGATGCCGACGACGAGCGGCTTCATGACCGCGAAGTAGAGCGCGAGCGCGAAGGCGCACTGGAGGAGCCAGACCTTGGACTTGCGCAGGCCGAAGGCCGAGCCCGTCGTGATGAGGTAGTAGGAGAAGTAAAAGTTGATGGCGACCATCGCGGCCCACGCGGCGACGTAGTGCCTCGCCTCGGGCGCCTCGTCGGGCGCCTCCATCTCCTCGTCGAGGCGGTCCGCGCAGGCGCCGGCGACGGCGTGGTCGTGGGACTTCATGCTCTGGTGGCGCACGTGCCCCGCGAAGCAGTGCTCCTTGGCCGCCGCGTCCTCGGCCTCGTTCAGCTCCTCGTCCCACTCGCGCGCGCGAGTCAGCTGCTTCCGGACGCGCGCGCGGACTGCGGCCTCGAAGCCGCTCGCGTCGCCGGGGACCCAGCCCCAGGTCCCCATGAGCTCGTCCTTGCGGGCCCGCAGGAGCGACGCGGCGCGCCGCGCGTCCTTGCGCGTCGACTGGTCCGCCTTCGTCGCGTAGTAGCTCAGCTCCGCGCAGCGCGCGCGGACCGCGTCCGCGACGAGCGGCGCGAGCGCGTCGACGTCCTCGTCGCTGCCGCCCTTGAAGAGGGACGCGCCGGCGCTCATGGAGCGCTTCATGACGGACTTGGACGCCGTGATGCTCCGGCGCATCGCGCGGCCCGCGGAGCGGCCGGGCGACTTGCCGGGCGTCCGGACCTTGTCGCGGTTCAGCCAGGCCCCGTTCGCCGCCTCGAGGGACGTCGCCAGGTCGCCGACCCAGTCGATGGCGTCCTCGTCCTCGCCGTCGTCCTCCTTGTTCAGGGCCGCCTCGACGGCGGAGAAGTCGTCCTCGCCGGCGATCTTCTCGAGGATCGATCGCTGGTTGTCCGCGGCGTCCGCGGCCGCGAGCAGCAGGGGCTCGCCCTCGACGTCGTCCAGGAGCGTCCGCAGGTCCGACAGGATCAGCGCCCGCTCCTCCGCCGGTTCCATGGCCGGCACTTTGCACTCGCGGCGGTGCTGGGGCCAGTGCGCCGTCTGACACGCCAAACCGCAGTACTTGACGCCCAGACACCGCGAGCAGCGCAGCGCGGCGCCCGGGTTGCCGCAGTGGCCGCAGACGGCCTCCGGGGCCCGGCACGTGGGCCCGTGGGCCGGCCAGGCGGCGCGCTGGCACGCCGCGTCGCAGTAGCGCGCGTCGAGGCACCGCGAGCACCGGAGCTGCGCGCCGGGCTTGGCGCAGTGGTCGCAGAGGTCGTCGGCGGGCGGCGGCCCGTCCGTCTCGTTGAAGTCGGCGACGCGCCGGCCCAGGGCGTCCGGCGCCGGCGGCGCGCCCGCGTCGAGGAGCGCCGGGGGCTCGTCGCCGCCGAAGGTGATCTTGACGGTCGCGGCGTCGGCGTCGGGCGCCGGCGGCGCGCCGCCGACGCCCGCGCCGTCGCCGGCCTCGTGCGTCGCGTCGAACTGGATCTTGACGGACGTGATGGTGTCGTCGCTCGCCTCCTCCGGCGACCGGTCCTCGAGCGCCTTGCGCTCGCGCGGGTCCCAGTCCTTTTCGACGGGCGCGAAATTGGGTTCTTCGACTTCGTACCCCAAACACTCGAGGATGGCCGGCGGCACGGGCGCGATGAGGTACTCCTCGAAGAGCCAGCCGAAGACGTGGCAGCAGGGCACGGTCAGCGCGAACATGGCCACGAGGAGCACGTAGTGGCTCACCTTCTCCGAGTCGTCGTCGCTCGGCTTCCGGCCGTAGCACGCCTGGGAGCAGAGGTCCCAGGAGCACATCTCCTCGGGCTCGATCTCGAAGCCCCGATTCTCCGTGATGGCCAGCGCGAAGCGGAACACGTTCTTCAACCCGCCGCAGGACCGCTCGTCGAAGCGCGCCGCGCAGTCGTCGTCGACGTCCGGGTACTCGAGGTTCGTCTGGAGCGCCGTGCCGTAGAGGAAGATGAGGATCTCGAAGCCGCAGATCCACGCGCGCGCGCGCCGCGTCATCGACTCGCTGTAGCAGCAGTACCAGTTGATGTAGGGGTGCTGCACCCTCAGGCCGATCGCGACGCGCGAGTACCACGGCAGCATGAGCTTCTCGAGCTCCTCGGACAGCTCGTAGCCGCCCTCCGAGCCCTCGCTGCCGTCGTCGCCGGCGGCCTCGGCCTCGGCGGCCTCGGCGGCCTCGGCGGCCTCGGCGCGCGCGGCGTCGCGCGCGTCCATGCGCGGGCCGACGACGGACGCGACGACGCAGAGCGCGAAGAGCGTCACGAGGCAGTAGATGACGTAGACGGCCTTGGACAGGTCCGGCGGTGCCATGAGGTTCGCCGCGTAGGCCGAAAGCATGGCCGTCGCCTCGTCGGCCGTCGAGTAGTAGCTCGAGCTCTCCGTCTCGGCCTCGCACGCGCACGCGGTCGCGTTCGCCTCCGCGGTGGCGCCGCACGTGTCCGGGGCGACCCAGGACCGGCCGTCGTAGGTCGCGCAGGCCAGCTCCTCGCCGGGGCACTCGACCAAAATGGTCTCCTCGGCGCCGCCCGTGCAGGGCAGCGACAGGACCTCGCCGTCGGGGCACACGAACGTCGCGTTGCCGTAGAAGCCGCAGGGGCACGTGAGGTTCGCGCTCGTCGTGCCGTTGACCTCGTCCTCCGCGGCGACGTTCGCTCCGGCCTCGACGTTGAGGGTGACGTTGAGCGGCGCGGGCGCCGCGGCGTCGCCGAGCCGCCGCCGCCGCCGGCCGCCGCCGGTCGCGACGCCGAAGCGCGCGACGCTCGACGTCACGGCGCCGCCCGTGCCGGCGTAGGGGTCATTCGTGAGCGCGCTGAGGCTCACGTCGTAGGCGTCGCCGGGGCCCAGCACCGCCGGGAGCACCGCGGACGTCAGCGTGCCCGGCAGCGCGAGCGCCTGCGGCTCCGTGCCGTTGCCCGTGAGGCTCTGGGCGCCCATGACGACGTTCTCGGACTGGATGAAGACCGGGTCCTCGCCGGGCACGGCGCCGGCGAGGAGCGCGGCGCCGATGTCGTCGAGCGCCTCGCCGAAGACCGTGCCCGCGCGCACCGCGGCCTCGGACGGCGCGGCCGTCGGCGCGGCGCTCGGCGGAACCTGGGGCGCGGCCGTCGGCGCGATCTGCGGGAGCGCCGTCGGGCTGCCCGGCGGCGGCGACGGGTAGGGCGTCGGCGCGAGCGACGGCGCGTCCGTCGCCTCCGCCGCCGCGAAGAGCGGCGTGCCCAGGAGGCTCGACATGGTCCCGAGGATGTCGTTCGCCGCGTTCTCCGAGATGCCCAGGTCCGTCGACATGCTCGACAGGCTCGACACGGCCCCGAGCGAGTCCTCGGCGGCCTGGAGGTCGACGACGGACGCGTCCGCGGTCGACACGGCCGCGCCCGCGGCCGCGGCCGCGACGAGGTCCGCGTCCGCGTCGAGGCCGTCGACGACGGACGACACGGCGCCGATGAGCGTCGACGCCAGCCCCGTGTCGTTGCCGCCGCCCGCCGACGGCGCCGCCGCCGCGACGACCTGGAGCAAGTCCTCGCCGCTGTCGAGCGCCGTCGCCTCGGCCAGGAGGCCGTCCGTGAAGTTCGCGAGCGCGGCGCCCGCAAGGCTCGTCTCGCGCACGCGCACCGACACGTAGGCCGCCGCCTCGCCGCCGAGCTGGTCCCGCGCGACGGCCACGACG
>NW_008705579.1:541932-562343 GCF_000186865.1 Aureococcus anophagefferens
GCCGGCGCCGCGACGCCTCGCCGTCGAGCGACACGGCGTTCCACGACGAGTTGAGGCCCAGCGACGGCGCGACGGCCTCGCCGAGCGTCGACGGGCCGACCTTGCCCTTGAGCACGACGCGCGCCTTCGACGACACGCGCACCGTCGACGCCTCGATGACGGCCATGGGCGGGTCCGACGCGACGAAGTCGTGGGACACGGCCGCGGCCGCGGACCGGCCGTCCGCGGACGACACGTTCACGGCGAAGTCGTGCGGTCCCGGCCCCAGTTGCTCCGCGTCGACGGTCAGCACGGCGCCGGGTGAGGCCACGGCTTCGCCGTCGACGACCCAGGCGAAGGCGAGGCCCGCCGTCGAGCCGCCCTCGACGTCCTCGTCGTACGACCCGGACGCGTCGATGTCCACGGACCCGGACGCGGGGAGCACGCGGTCGCCGCCGGAGATGGCCGCGACGACGGCGCCCACGGACACGGCGAGCGTCGTCGACGCGGACGCGTTGACCCCGATGCTCAGGTCCGTCGCGGTCACGGCGAGGTCGTACGTCGCGCCCGCGTCGAGCGCGTACGCCGCGAGCTTGAAGAAGCGCGGGTCGTTCGACGTCGACGCGACGTCGACGAGCCGCGACGCCGCGTCGTAGAGGCGCCAGGCGTAGACGACGGCACGGTCCACGACGGGCCGCCCGTCGCAGGACGTCGCGATGGCCTCGCCCTTGACGGAGAGCGTCGCGGACCGCGCCGTCGTCTGCGCCGCGCCGCCGACGACGGACACGCGCGGCGGCGTGTCGCTGCGGATCTGGACCGCGACGGGCTCCGACGTCGCCGACGACCCGAGGAAGTTCGTGGCGACGACGGAGACGCGGAATCGGCGGACGCCGCGCCGCGCGAGGCCCGCGAGCTCGTGCGCCTCGATGAGCAGCGTCGGCGACGCGCCGCCGGCGTTCGCGCGGTCCGTCGCGTTGCCGAGCACGGCGGCGCCGTCGGCGTCGACGACGACCCAGGCGTAGGCGAAGGCGCGGCCGCCGGAGCCCGTCGAGAGCGACGCGTCGAGCTCGACGGCCTCGCAGTCGGAGACCGTCGTCGGGCCCTGGAGGATCGCCCGTACCGCGAGCGGCGGACTCGGTGCCTCGACGACGGCGCTCGACGCGTTCGCGGGGCGGTCGCACTCGCAGCGGAAGCCGTCGCAACGCCGGCGCAGCACGCCCGGGAGCAGCGTCACGTCGTCGCCGGGGTAGAGGTCCGGCGCGGCCGCGGCGTCGGCAACGACCTCGTTCGAGTTCGCCCAGTAGCAGGCCGCGCCCCCGGCGCCGGGGAAGTCGAGGACGTCCGCGCAGGGGAAGCGGACGCCCGCGCTCCGCGACGCCATGTCCGTCGCGTCGTCGAAGGCGACGACCACCTCCGCGCCCGTCGACGTGAAGACCGCGCCGGCCGCGGCCGGCGGCTCCTCGACGCTGCCCAGGTCGCGGAGCATGTCGCAGGACGGCACCGTCGGCGCCGCGCTGGGGAGATTCGTGGGAGCGGGGCCGGGGATGTCGGTCGGCTTGGCACTCGGGCTTCCCGTCGCGGGCGGGGCGGTCGGATTCCCCGGAGCGGGCGACGGCGCGGGCGTCGGCCGCGGCGACGGCGCGGGCGCGGGCGCGGGCGTCGGCGATCGGGACGGTGACGCCGTCGTCGGCGCGCGCGAGGGCCGCGGCGTCGGGCCCGCGGAGGGCGCGGCCGTCGACGGGCTCGCGGTCGACGGCGCGGCCGTCGTCGGCGCGAGCGACGGCGCGCCGGAGGGTTCGGGGCTCGGCGACGGCGACGGCGCGCCGCTGGGTGCGGCCGTGGGCGCCGGCGACGGCGCCGCCGTCGGGCCGAGCGTGCCGACGACCGTCGTCTCGGCGTCGAGGACGGTCTGGGACGTGATGTAGGCCTCCGCGCCGCCGTCGTCGAGGCGGCGCCGCCGCGCCGCCGCGACCCTCGCGACGCGGTCGCTGCTCCACTCGCCGGCGGCGATCTTGTTGTCGAAGTAAGCGCCGAGCGCCGCCGCGACGGCGTGGACGGTGGCGCCGGCGGCGGCGAGGTTCTCGGCGTACATGTCGAACTCGAGCGAGAAGTCGGCGCCGAGCGTCGCGTTCGCGTCCGCCGCGCGGCGGCGCCGCGCGCTCGCGTCGCCGGCGTCGCAGACTGAAGAGAACGTCGCGATGGTGTGCTGGCGGCCGGATTCGCCGCGGCGATGTAGTCGTAGACGACGGCCTCCTCGACGGCGTCGACGCCGTGCGCGTAGTAGTCCGCGCAGTACGCGGCGCCGTCCTCGTAGTCGCCCGCGGGCGCCTCGACCGCCAGGGCGACGGCGATGGCCACGGTGGCCCGCGTCGGCGCGGCGCTCGGCGCGGCGCTCGGCGCGGGCGTCGGCGGCGCGCTGGGCGCGGCCGTCGTCGGCGCGGCCGTCGTCGGCGCGGGCGACGGCCGCGCGGAGGGCCCGGCTGTCGGCCCGGCGGTGGGCTTCCCGGTGGGCGACACGCCGCCGACCGTCGGCGCGGGAGCCGGCGCGGCGCTCGGCGCGGGAGCCGGCGCGGCGCTCGGCCGCGCCGTCGTCGGCGCGACCGTCGTCGGCGCGGGCGACGGCCGCGCGGAGGGCCCGGCTGTCGGCCCGGCGGTGGGCTTCCCGGTGGGCGACACGCCGCCGACCGTCGGCGCGGGAGCCGGCGCGGCGCTCGGCGCGGGAGCCGGCGCGGCGCTCGGCCGCGCCGTCGTCGGCGCGACCGTCGTCGGCGCGGCGGTGCTCGGCGCGGCGGTGCTCGGCGCTGCCGTCGGCGCGGGCGTGTAGGACACGACGAAGGCGCGCGAGTCCGCGACGCTCGCGTCGTCGGAGCACGCGGCGGTTAGCGTGTACTCGTTGACCTCCGCGTCGCCGGGCACGACCTTGGTCGCCGCGCCGTCGTTCTCGACGGTCTCGCTGGCGAGGACGGTCCCCTCGGGGTCCGCGACGGACAGGTCCAGCGTCGCGCAGGCGCCCGCGTCGCCGCGGTAGAGCCAGAGCACCTCGCAGGGGACGTCGTGGACGCACGTATCCTCCGCGCCGACGCTCGTGATGGCGACGAAGGACCGCGTCGGCGGGAAGCTCGGCGACGGCGACGGAGCCGCGGAAGGCGGCGTCGAGGGCGACGCCGAGGGCGTCGAGGACGGCGCCGAACTCGGCGCGGGCGTGGGGAAGGACGTGTAGGAGACGCGGAAGCTGATGGCGTCCGTCAGCGACGGGTCGTCCGCGCAGGAGAGCGTCAGCGTGTACTCGTTGGCCTCGGCGTCGCCGGGGATGATCTGCGAGTCCGCGCCGTCGTTGTCCAGCGCGGCCGTGGCGACGACGGCGCCGTCGAGGCCCGCCACGACGACGTCCACGGTCTCGCAGGCGCCCGCGTCGCCGCGGTAGACCCAGAGCAGCTCGCAGGCGACGTAGGAGACGCACGCGGCCTGCGCGCCGCCCATGGACACGATCTCCAAAAAGGACGTCGTCGGCAGCAGGGTCGGCAGGGGGGAGGGAATCGCGGTCGACGGGCTCGGCGTCGGCGGGAGCGACGGCGCGGCCGTAGGCGACGCGGTCGGGGACGACGAGGGCGCGGCCGACGGAAGCGACGACGGCGCCGCGGACGGGGACGACGACGGGGACGACGAGGGCGCCGCGGACGGGGACGACGTCGGCGAGCCCGTCGGCGCCTGCGAGTACGACACCTGGAAGTCGAACGAGCCGGAGATCGACGCGTCGTCGGCGCACGCGACCGTCATCGCGTAGCGGTTGATCGTCGCGTCGCCGGGCACGACCCGCATCTGCACGCCGTCGTTGTCCGTGGTCTCCGAGCCGACGACGACGCCGTCGAGGTCGGTGACGGCCACCGCCACGGTCGCGCACGCGGCCGCGTCGCCGCGGTAGACCCAGACGACCTCGCACTCGACGCCGGCGACGCAGGTCGCCGAGTCGCCGACGCTCGTGATCGAGATGAAGGAGGCCGTCGGCTCGCTCGTCGGAAGGGCGCTCGGCGACGACGAGGGCGCGGCGGACGGCGCGGCGCTGGGGAGCGAGGAGGGTCTCGCGCTGGGCGACGCCGAGGGCGCGGCGGACGGCGCGGCGGTCGGCAGCGCCGAGGGAGGCGCACTCGGTGCGGCCGACGGCGCGGCCGACGGCGCGGTGGTCGGCGACGCCGACGGCGCGGCCGTCGGCGCGGGGGACGGCTCGGGCATCGGCGCGGCCGTCGGCGCGGCCGACGGTCTCGCGCTAGGCGCAGATGATGGCAGGCCGGACGGCGCGGCGCTGGGGAGCGAGGAGGGTCTCGCGCTGGGCGACGCCGAGGGCGCGGCGGACGGCGCGGCGGTCGGCAGCGCCGAGGGAGGCGCACTCGGTGCGGCCGACGGCGCGGCCGACGGCGCGGTGGTCGGCGACGCCGACGGCGCGGCCGTCGGCGCGGGGGACGGCTCGGGCATCGGCGCGGCCGTCGGCGCGGCCGACGGTCTCGCGCTAGGCGCAGATGATGGCAGGCCGGACGGCGCGGCGCTCGGTGACGAGGAGGGTCTCGCGCTAGGCGTCGCTGACGGCATCGTGCTTGGTCCGGGGGTCGATGTAGTCGGCGCCGCGGTGGGCGCGAGCGTGGCGCAGTCGTTCTCGTACCACGCGACGGTGCTGTCGCCGTAGGACGCCGAGAGCGCGTCGACGTCGCCGTCACCGTCGACGTCGATCGCGACGACGGACTGGGCGTTGTCCGCGAGGGTCGTGATGACGTGCCTGGTGAAGGACAGGGAGCCGTCGTTCTCGCACCACGCGACGGTGTCGTCGGTGTAGGACGCCGACAGGACGTCGACGTCGCCGTCGCCGTCGACGTCGATCGCGAAGGCGGAAGTGCCGCCGTCCGCCAGCGTCGTGATGATGCGATCGGTGAAGGACTGGGAGCCGTCGTTCTCGTGCCACGCGACCTCATCGCCGATCTCGCACGCCGACAGCGCGTCGATGTCGCCGTCGCCGTCGACGTCGATCGCGATGACAGACTTGGCGCCGTCCATCAGCGTCGTGACGATGCGCTCAGTGAAAGACTGGGACCCGTCGTTCTCGTACCACGCGACCGTGTCGTCGTAGTAGGACGCCGACAGCGCGTCGACGTCGCCGTCGCCGTCGACGTCGATCGCGAAGACGGACTGGGCGTAGTCCGCCAGCGTCGTGACGATGCGCTCTGTGAAGGACTGGGTTCCGTCGTTCTCGTACCACGTGACCGTGTCGTCGATCTGGGACGTGGACAGCACGTCGTTGTCGCCGTCGCCGTCCACGTCGATCGCGATGACAGACTTGGCGCCGTCCGCGAGCGTCGTGATGATGCGTTCGGAGAAGGACTGGGAGCCGTCGTTCTCGTACCAGGCGACCGTGTCGTCGGCGTAGGACGCCGACAGCGCGTCGACGTCGCCGTCGCCGTCGACGTCGATCGCGAAGACGGAACCGGTGCCGTCCGCGAGCGTCGGTGATGACGCGCTTCGTGAAGGACTGGGACGCATCGTTCTCGTACCACGCGACCGTTTTGTCAAAAATGGACGCCGAGAGCGCGTCCACGTCGCCGTCGTCGTCGACGTCGATCGCGAAGACGCAGACGGCACCGTCCGCGAGCGTCGTGATGATCCGCTCGGAGAACGCGACGCTCGTGCAGAACGTCGTCGCTTTGGGCGTCGGGGCCGCGCTCGCCTCGTCGTAGGAGTAGGAGTAGCTGCCGGCCGTCGGCGCGGGCGTCGGGCCGACGGCGTCGTCGTAGGAGTAGGAGTAGCTGCCGGCCGTCGGCGCGGGCGTCGCGCCGCCGGCGTCGTCGTAGGAGTAGGAGTAGCTGCCGGCCGTCGGCGCGGGCGTCGGGCCGACGGCGTCGTCGTAGGAGTAGGAGTAGCTGCCGGCCGTCGGCGCGGGCGTCGCGCCGCCGGCGTCGTCGTAGGAGTAGGAGTAGCTGCCGGCCGTCGGCGCGGGCGTCGCGCCGCCGGCGTCGTCGTAGGAGTAGGAGTAGCTGCCGGCCGTCGGCGCGGGCGTCGGCGGGACCGTGACGGCGTCGTAGAGGACCTGGACCGCCGCCGCGTCGAGCGCGCTCGAGTAGACGTAGACCTCGTCGATGGCGCCGGAAAAGTATTCGATCGCGTAGTCGACGCTATACCAATGTCCGAGGCGGAGGTTGTTGAAGGTTCCCGTGTTCGCCGCGACGGTCCCCGTGTCGGCCTGCGAGCCGTCGAAGTAGAGCGTCCAATCGGATCCGTCGTAAGTCAGGCAGTAGTGGTGCCAATCGCCGTCGTCGGAGCCCGACAGTTCCACGTCGGGGTAGTAGTTCCAGAATTGGACCACGAACACATCGCTCGCCGTGGAGCTCGTCTGCACGCCAAACGCGAGGTAGCTGTCCTCGGACCCGTATCCGAACAGGAAGTGGCCGCCGCTGAGGTCGTCGACTTTCGCCCACACGCACACGGTGCGCGCGGCGTCTCCGAGGATGTCCGCCGTCACCGCCGCCGGGAAATCGACGTAGTCGTCCGTCCCGTCGAAGGACAGCGCGCCGCTCCCGTCGCGGCCCGTTGTCGCCGTCGCGCCGCTGATCGTCCCGTCGAGGCTGTCGTCGTTGTCCTCGGCGGCCGTGCCGTCGTCGAAGGAGTAGTGCGCGACGAGCGTCGGGTACGACACGTGCGTCGGCCGCGGCGTCGGCGTCGGCGCGTGCGTGGCGCAGTCGTTCTCGTACCAGGCGACGGTGTCGTCCTCGTAGGACGCGGAGAGCGCGTCGACGTCGCCGTCGCCGTCGACGTCGAGCGCGTGGACGGACTGGGCGCCGTCCGCGAGCGTCGTGACGACGCGCTCCGCGAAGGACTGGGACCCGTCGTTCTCGTACCAGGCGACCGTGTCGTCCTCGTAGGACGCCGAGAGCGCGTCGACGTCGCCGTCGCCGTCGACGTCGACGGCGAAGACGTCGAAGGCGCCGTCCGCGAGCGTCGTGATGACGCGCTCCGCGAAGGACTGGGAGCTGTTGCTCGCGTGCCACGCGACCGTGTCGTCGTCCTTGGACGCCGACAGCACGTCGACGTCGCCGTCGTTGTCGACGTCGAGCGCGAAGACGGAGACGGCGCCGTCCGCCAGCGTCGTGATGATGCGCTCCGCGAAGGACTGGGCGCCGTCATTCTCGTACCACGCGATCGTGTCGTCGTCCTTGGACGCCGACAGCACGTCGACGTCGCCGTCGCCGTCGACGTCGATCGCGAAGACGGAGCGGCCGTCGTCCGCGAGCGTCGTGATGATGCGCTCGGTGAACGACTGGGAGCCGTCGTTCTCGTACCACGCGACCGTGTCGTCGTCCTTGGACGCCGACAGCGCGTCGACGTCGCCGTCGCCGTCGAGGTCGAGCGCGAAGACGGAAAATGCCTTGACCGCCAGTGTCGTGATGATGCGCTCGGTGAACGACTGGGACCCGTCGTTCTCGTACCACGCGACGGTGTCGTCCATGATGGACCCCGCGAGCGCGTCGACGTCGCCGTCGCCGTCGACGTCGATCGCGAAGGCGGAGCGGGGGTTGTCCGCCGCCGCCGTGATGATGCGCTCGGTGAAAGACTGCGATCCGTCGTTCTCGTACCACGCGACCGTGTCGTCGTCGTTGGACGCCAACAGGGTGTCCACGTCGCCGTCGCCGTCGACGTCGATCGCGTAGGCGACGACGGCGCCGTCTCTGAGCGTGGTGACGATCCGCTCGGCGAAGGTGACGCTCCCGCAGTAGGCCGTGGGTCGCCTGCGGTTCGGTGGCGTTTCGTACGATCGACCGTTCGGTCGCGGACGCCGGTTTCGCGCGGCGTCGGGAACGGCGTCGTCGGCGGGGGCGTCGAGGGCGCGGGCGTGCCGCAGTCGTTCTCGAACCAGGCGACCGTGTCGTCGTTACTGGACACCGACAGCGCGTCGACGTCGCCGTCGCCGTCGACGTCGATCGCGAAGACCATGTTGGCGCCGTCGGCCGCGTCCGTGATGACGCGCTCGGCGAACGACTGGGACCCGTCGTTCTCGTACCACGAGACCGTGTCGCCGTAGTCGGCCGCCGACAGCGGGTCCACGTCCCCGTCGCCGTCGACGTCGATGGCGAAGACGTCGACGCAGTTGTCCGCCTGGGCGGGAAAAGGGTGCGACATTCCCAACTTTGGAGGCTCCTAGCTCGGTCATTTTCCACTCGTTTCGGCCAACCTTTGGACGGGCGATTATCTCTCGGAGCGCTCTCGAAGCTTGACCATTTCTCTGGAACGATCGCGCGGGGAACACTCATGTTGAAGCGATCTCGAATCATCCTTTTCCTGCCCCGTCGTCCGCGAGCGAGGTGATCACGCGCTCGGCGAAGGACGCCGAGCCGTCGTTCTCGTACCAGGCGGCCGTGTCGTAGGTCGGGCCCGCCGCCAGGACGTCCGCGTCGCCGTCGGCGTCGACGTCGATGGCGAAGACGTCGTAGGCGTAGCCGAGCGAGCTCGTGATCGCGAACGCCGTAAACGACTGGTACCCGTCGTTCTCGTACCACGCGACCGTGTCGTCGCTCGAGGACGTCGAGAGCGCGTCGACGTCGCCGTCGCCGTCGACGTCGAACGCGAAGATCCCGACGGGATAGTCCCGTTCTGTCGTAATCACGCGCGCGGCGAAGGACTGGGACCCGTCGTTCTCGTACCAGGCGACGAGGTCGGCTCCGACGGACGCCGAGAGCGCGTCGACGTCGCCGTCCCAGTCGACGTCGATCGCGAAGATGCCGAACGCGAATTGAGACGAGTCTTGCTCGGCGTTCGTCGTGATCACGCGCTTCGTGAAGGACTGGGAGCCGTCGTTCTCGTGCCACGCGACCGTGTAGTCGTACGACGACCCGGCGAGCGCGTCGACGTCGCCGTCGCCGTCGACGTCGATGGCGTAGACGGTGAGGACGCCGTCCGCGAGCGTCGTGATGATGCGCTCCGTGAAGGACTGGGCGCCGTCGTTCTCGTACCACGCGACCGTGTCGTCGTTGGACGACGCCGACAGCGCGTCGACGTCGCCGTCGCCGTCGACGTCGACGGCGTGGACGGCCTGCGCGCCGGTCGCGAGCGCCGAGATGACGATCGCGGAGGAGAACGTGACGGTCGCGCAGAACGCCGTCGGCCGCCTGCGTTCCGGCGACGTGACGCGCGATCGACCGTCCGCGCGCGGACGCCGGTGTCGCGCGGCGTCGGGAACGGCGTCGTCGGCGCGAGCGTCGTCGGCGCGTGGGTCGCGCAGTCGTTCTCGTACCAGGCGACCGTGTCGTCATTGTAGGAGGCCGACAGCACGTCGACGTCGCCGTCGCCGTCGACGTCGATCGCGAAGACCTGCGGCCGCGCGCGCGTCGCGCGCGCCCCGGAGCGCGCCCCCCCCCGGCGCCGCGCGCGGACCCCGCCGGCGTAGTCGGCCAGCGTCGTGAGGACGTGCCGCGTGAAGGACTGGGCGCCGTCGTTCTCGTACCAGGCGACCGTGTCGTCGTCCTGCGACGCGGACGCGACGTCGACGTCGCCGTCGCCGTCGAGGTCCGCGGCCACCGCGGAGCGGACCAGGTCCGCGAGCGTCGTGATGATGAGCTCGGTGAAGGACTCGGACCCGTCGCTCTCGTACCAGGCGACGGCGTCCTCGCCGCTCCACGCGGCGACGACGTCGACGTCGCCGTCGCCGTCGACGTCCGTCGGGAAGACGGACTCGACGGCGTCGACGTTGTTCTTGATGAGGCGCCCCGTGTAGACCGTCGCGGCGTCGATGTTGCGCTGCTCGTACCAGAACACCTCGGCGCCATTGTAGGCCGACGCGACGAGGTCGTTGTCGCCGTCGCCGTCGACGTCGGCGACGACGACCATGGACGCGCCGTCCGCGAGCGTCGTGACCTGCGTGATTCAACGTCGCTTCAACGTGCGCGTGCCGCGCGCGCACGTTCCAGCGAACATGGCCACGCGTCGAGAGCGCTCCGAGAGATGAGCGCTCGTCCAAAAATCGGCCGAAACGAGCGGAACGCGGCCGAGATCGGAGGTTTCGAAGTCGGGCACGTCGTTCGCGGCCCCGGTCGCGACGATGCTCTCGGTGAAGGCCTGGCTGCCGTCGTTGTAGAAGATGGAGAAGGTGTCGAGCTCCCAGAGCGCCGCGACGACGTCGACGTCGCCGTCGCCGTCGAGGTCGCCCGCGCCGACGGAGCGCGCGCCCGTGCCCCATGTGAGGAGCGCGCGCTTCGTGAAGGACTGGGAGCCGTCGTTCTCGTGCCAGGCGACGGTGGCGCTGGTCCAGGACGCGCTGAGGAGGTCGACGTCGCCGTCGCCGTCGACGTCGCCCGCGACGGCGACCGTGAAGTCCTCGTCCGTCCGGACGAGCCGCCGCGCGAACGACTCGGACCCGTCGTTCTCGTACCAGGCCATGGTCGTGTCGCTGGCCGACGCGCCGACGACGTCGACGTCGCCGTCGCCGTCGACGTCCGTCGCGAAGCAGTTCTTGGCGCCGTCCGCCAGCGTCGTGATGACCCACTGCGAGTCGAAGCTCACGCTCGCGCAGCTCACCGTCGGCCGCGGCGTCGGCGCCGGCGTCGCGTCGTCGTCGGCCCGCGCGGCGCCGGCCGCGAGGCACAGGAAGACGGCGACGCGAAGTCTCATGGCCCGGCCGGGACGGGGACCGGGCGAGCGGCTACGGGGCTGGCGCAACCATGCCTAGCGGCCCGACGAGAGGCCCGCTGGAAGTCTTGAAGGGTAACGTTACATTTTTCCCAGTTCATCATGGGCAGCGTCCGCGCGGCATTCCTCGCCCGTCGTAGCGTAGATAGGACCGCATAGGTGCGTACGGCGGCGGCGCTCGCCCGACGCGCGCGTCGGATGTTTCGCGCCGCCCGGCTGTGCTGCGTCCTCGTCTCGGCCGCCGCCGGCTGGCGCGTGCCGCTGTCGGAGACGCGGCCCCTGTTTTGGGTCCACACGCCCAAGACCGGCGCCGTCTTCCGGAAGCACCTCATCCGCGTCGCCTGCCCGCGCGTGCGCCGCCTCCACTCGTCGAAGCCGAGGCGGTCCGACGCGTTCGCCGGCGGCGACGCGGCGGCCGGCGCGGAGTGGCGCCAGCCCCGCTGCAGCTACAACGTCGACTTCGACGCGCTCTACGGCCACTTGCCCTTCCCGCGCGCCGCGGGCGCGCTCCTCGTCGTCCTCAGCCGCGAGCCGAGCCGCCGGGCCGTGTCGTCGTTCCACGCGGAATCGCGCGGCGCCGGGGCCGCGAACGCGTCAGCAGCCCTCCTGGCCCACGCGCGGCGCTCCGAGGACTGCGCGATCAAGATGGTGCTGGGCTTCGGCTGCCGCGCGCGCGCGGCGGCCGCGCGCCTCGACGTCGCCGCGGCCGCCGCGCGCCTCGAGGGGAGCGCGTTCCTCGGCGTCACGGACCGCTGGACGGACACGCTGATCCTCCTCCGGCGCACGTTCACGCTCGAGAAGGCCGTCGCACCGAAGCGCGACGCGTCCGCCCAGCGCGCGCCGCGGGCCTACGACGACGAGGACCTCCGGCGGGGGCTCGCCGCGCTCGCGGGCTGGCGCACGCGGGACCACGAGCTCCACGCGGCCGCCGCGGCGATCTTCGAGCGCCGCCTCCGCCGCTCCGACGACGAGGAGCTCGAGGAGGTCCTCGGGCTGCCGGGGTAATCGAGGGCGCGGCGCGCGGCCCGGCGCGCCGCGGCGCGCACGACCGGCAGACGATGGATTGCTGAGTTTCAAAAACGATGGGCAAGAAATCCAAGGACCACGGCAAGAAGGCGCTGCGCGTCGCGCGCGAGGAGAAGCGCCGGGCCATCTTCGCGCGGCTCGCGCCCTGCAACGCCCTCGACGACTGCGGGTCGTCGTGCCTCGCGCCGCCGCTGCTGGCCTTCGAGGGCCTCGCCCTGCGCTTCGCGGCGGCGCGCGACGTCGACGCGTCGACGCGCGACGCGCTCTTCGCCCTGCTCGAGGCGAACATGCGGGCCCACTACGAGGCGAGCGACTGGGGCTGGGACGAGAGGGAGAAGCGCGGCGACCTATCGTCGGCCGACGCGCGGCTCCTCGTCGCCGAGGACGCCGCGGGCGCCGTCGCGGGCTTCGTCCACTTCCGCTTCGAGCCCGACGACGACGACGAGCCACGCCGCGCGGCGCTCTACGTCCGCGAGATCCAGGTCGCCGCGGCGCGCCGCGGCAACGGCCTCGGCCGCCGGCTCATGTCGCTGCTCCACGTACTCGCCGCCAAGCTCGACCTCGACGCCGTCATGCTCACGGTCTTCAAGGCCAACGCCGCGGCCCAGCGCTTCTACGTCGAGAAGCTCAAGTACGCCGTCGACGGCGACGACCCCGCGAACCACGGCGTCGACGACGCGTGCTACGTGATCCTCTCCCGGCCGCTCAAGCGCGCGCTCGCGCCGAGCAACTAGGGGAAAGCCCCCTTAGTCCGTGCGCCGCTTCTTCGCGCCGTCGAGCAACTAGAGGATAGCCCCCTTAGTCCGTGCGCCGCTTCTTCGCGCCGTCGTCGTCGAGCCAGGGCGCGGCCATGACGAGGTTCTTCGAGCAGAGCGCCGCGGACGGCGACCGGTAGCGCTCGTGGATCGCGTCGATCTTCGCGTTGAGCTCGTCGGGTAAAGGCTCGAGGCGCATCGCAGCACAGCACTCGACGCACTGCTGCACCGTCGTCGTGCCCGTGACGACGACGGCGTTGAACCAGCGGTCGCGCGTCCACGCGAGCGCGAGATCCGTCGGCGAGATGCCGTACTCCTCGGCGAGCGCGATGTACTCCGCCGCCGCGGCCATGGCGACGGGGCACGCGTAGCGCGGCTGGAAGTCGGCCTTGACGCGGTGGCGCGTGAGCTCGAGGGGCCGGTCGCCGGCGTACTTGGCGTCGTGGAGCTTCCCGGTTAACATGCCTCCCGCCAAAGCGCCGTAGGGCATGCCGACGACGCCGAAATGGTGGCAGGCCTCGGCGAGGTCGCCCTCGTAGACGCGGTTGTTGAAGGAGAAGTCGTTCTGGCAGGACACGGGCCGGGGCACGCCGTGCTTGTCGCAGAGCATGCAGAACATGGTGAGGCCGAAGGCGTTCTCGTTGCTCAGGCCCCAGTGTTTGATGAGCTTCGCGTCGAAGAGGCCCTTGACCGCCAGCACCTGCCGCTCGAAGTCCGCGAGGTCACCCGACGAGTTCTTCGTCTTCTCGTAGCGCTCCGGCGCGAGCCAGTTCGCCCACCCAAAGGCCTCGAAGCCCATGCGCGACGGGAAGTGGAGCATGTAGAGATCCAGCGCGCCGCACCGGAGCCGCGCGATCGACGCCTCGCAGCTCGCCCGCAGGCGGTCCGCGTCGTAGCCGTGGGCTTCCCAGGGCTCGACGGTGCCGCCCTTCCCGGACGTGTTGCACTTCGTCGCGAAGTAGAGGTCGTCGCGCTTCACCGCGCCGCTCTTCGTCCGGGCCGCGAGCCAGTTGCCCATCCACGTCTCCGTCGTCCGACCGTAGTTCCAGCCCACGGGGTAGAGCTCCGCCGTGTCGAAGAAGTTGACGCCCTCGCCGACGAGCGCGTCGAGCTGGGCGTGGGCCTCCGCCTCGTCGGCGTTGAAGGAGCCCCAGTTCATCGTGCCGGCGCAGACCTCGGTGACCATCATGTCGCTGGCGCCGTACTTGACCTTGCGCAGCGTCGCCATGCGCTTCAGTGGCGCGCGGGCAGCCATGGTCGACGAGCGTGGCGCGCTGGCAACAGCTGTGGCGACCTGTAGGTTCAGCGAGCTCGCGGCACACTAAGTCGGGGTGCAAGGTGAACTCAAGAAGGCCTTCAAGAGCCGACGGTCGAGCTTTAAGTCGAGCTCAGAAGTTTCCGAATGGCATTGCCCATTGGAGTTTTACGCACACGCCGCGCCGCGGTCGCGGAGGCCGTCGAGCCAGGCCATGGCGCCCGGCGCGGCCGCGTGGCCGAAGGCGACGAGGCCGCGGAGCGCGTCGCGCAGGTCGCAGGGGTCCGCGTCCTCGGCGACGCCGAGGAGCGGGAGGAGCGACGCGCGCGGCGGCTTGCGCCCGGCGTTGGAGACGTAGCGTCGCCGCGCCGCGGTGGCGTCGCGGTCTCGGCTGTCCGGCGACCCGAAGAGCCAGGCGCAGCCGCCCGGCCGCCGGCAGGACCCGACGGTCGCCGCGAGGCAGTAGTGCACGAGCTGGTTCGCCATGTACGCCTCTCCCGCGGCGGCGTGGCGCTTGAATTTGCAGCCCGCGCCGCGCTCCTCCGGGTCGCAGCGCACGAGGCGCGCGCGGCACTCGTCGAGGAAGGGCGCCGACGCGAGTTTCCGCAGCGCGGGCGGCGACAGGAGCAAAAAATTGGCGAACGTGAGGAGGCCTGCGGCGCGCGGGCGTCGAGCGCCGGGGTTCGTCCCGCGCGACGCCGGGAGCGAGACCGCCGCCGCCGAGGAGGAGCGCGTCGGTGGCCGGCGACGCCGGCGCGAGGAGCGCCTCCGCCCGCGCGAGCTCGAGGACGAGCCCGTCGCCGTGCCACCACGTCTCCGCGTCTGTGAACGCGAACCACCGCGGCGCCGCTCCGGCGTCCTCGGCGGCGCGCAGCGCGCACCCAAAGGCCGCCTCGAGGCGGCACGGCGACGCCGGGCCTCGCGCGGCGCAGGCGGCGTCCCAGCACCGGCCGTCGGAGAAGACGGCGGCGTGCGGGAAGTGCTCGAGCCACGTCGCGCTCCGCGCCGGCGGGCCGGGCCCGACGACCGCCATGAAGATCGACGCGAGGGTCGCGTTCATGGGCATCGTCATGAGCATGCTTCAAGGCAGCCCATCGAGCATTCAATAAAAAGTTCAACGCGCACGATGGAGCCCTAAAAAAAAAGGATGCGGTCGCGGCCCGGTCGGACCGCGGAGCCGGACCCCGAGTGGGCCCTCGCGTCGACGGGCGCCGCGAAGCGCCGCGCGCGGCCGCGGCGGCGCGCGCTGCTGCTCTGCGCCGGCGCCGCGGGCCTCTGCGGCTTCGGCGCGCTCGCCGCGCGGCTGGCGCGCGGCGTGGCCGTGGACCCGGCGCGGCGGCAGGCGGCCGGCGCCGCGGCGAACGCCTTGGACGGCTGCGCCTGGCGCGAGCCCCGGGCCGTCGTCGTCGCGGCCGCGCCGCGCGGGGGCGCCGCGGCGCTCGCCGCCGCGATCGCGGGCCTCGGCGCGGCGACGGGCCGCTACGTCGTCGAGCGCCTGCCGCCGCCCGCCACGGCCGGCGACGCGACCTTCGCGTCGCGCGTCGACCGCGCCGCCGCGCGGGCCGCGGCCTACGGCGGCCGCGCGGTCCTCGTCGGCGCCGCGCCCGCGGCCGTCCGCCGACGCGACGTCGCCGTCGTCGGCGCGCTCCGGGATCCCCGGCGCGCGCTGGCGGCGGCCTACGCCGGCGACGCGGCCTTCCCCACCGTCGGCGCCTGCGCCGCGAACGCGACGTGCGCGCGCGCGCGACGCCTCGCCGCGGGCTGCTCCGCGGCGACGCTGACCTTCTGCGGCGATTCCTGCGCCGTCGACGGCGCCGGGGCCGCGACGGCCGACGCGACGGACGCCGCCGTCGCCAACGTCGCGTCCCTGCTCCTCGTCGTGCCCCGGGAGCGCCTCGACGCGGCGGGCTACGCGGTGCTCGAAACGCTCCTGCCGACGTACTTCGACGGGCTCGCCGCCCGCGCGGGCGGCGGCGACGCCGACGACCCGGAGCGCCCGACCGTCGCGACGAAGCGCTCGGAGTGGGCGGCCCTCGCGGCGCTCTGCGCGCCCGACCAGCGCGTCTCTGTGTGGGAAACAACCAGTGGAACGCCCTGTCCGGCAAAAACTTCAAACCTCTCGAGCTCAGTCACATCGAAGTCGATTCCACTGATTTTTGGACGGATCGTTTTCTCTCGGCGAGTTCGTTTTAGGCAGTGAAAGAAAACGTCGAAACCGTTCGAATACATGCATGTTGAAGTCGTGTGGAATATTTTTGTTTCCTCCCCAGGCGCGTCTACGACGCGGCGTCCGCGGCCTTCGAGCGGGCCGTCGGCGCGTGCGCGGGCGACGCGACCCGGGCGCCGACGCCCTTCCCGACGCTGGCGGCCCTCGCGCCCTACGACTACCCGGAGCCGAGCGACCTCCTCGCCGTCGAGCGCACGGCGGACGTCGTCGCCCTCGAGGCCGCGGAGGCCGACGCGCGGCGGCAAAAGGACGAAGCCCGGGCGCGCCGGAAGCTGAAGCACTAGGGCGCCGTTCGTTACGCCTAGAGGCCGAAGGCGGCGACGGCCTCCGTCGAAGACGTGTAGTCCTTGAGGCACTCGTGGGCCTTCACGAGCGCCGCGAGCGCGGCGACCTTGGGGAACTTCGCCGCGACGTCGTAGCTCGCCAGCTTGTAGCAGCCCCCGAAGGGCATGTAGCCCGTGCAGATGTTGTAGACCGCGAGGTCCGCCACCGTGGGGTAGGCGAGGCCGAGGACGAAGCCCGAGGCCGGGATCTTCGATTCCAGCACCGCGAGCCACTTGTCGAGGGCGGCGGTGATGACGGCCGGGTCCTTGCCGCCGAAGGCCTCCTTGGCGCAGGCAGCGACCATGTCCTCCTTGATGAGCGCGAACATCTGGTCCGTGGCCTTCTGCTGCGCCGACAGCGCCGCGAACTTGGGCACGAGGCCCGCGACGTAGCACTCGATGGCGTTCGACTGCGCGAGCTTGAAGTCGCCGTGCTCGAGGACGGGCACGGAGCCCGGGCTGCCGAACGCGAGCTTCTGCTCCGCCGTCAGCTCCGCGCCGCCCTCGACGAGCTCGAGCTTGCCGCACGCGGCAATGAGCTTGATGAGCTCGCCGCGGCCCGCGATGGGGAAGTAGTAGAGCTTTAATGGGCCGACGGGCTTGGACATGCCGAACATGGACATGAGCTGGGCAGCCATGGCAGCGACGCGGATATTATTCTATCGGCGAACTGGGTGGCCGAGCTGCGAAAGCGCGCTTTGGAATGCAGACTCAAAAACCGATGGTGAATTCAATGTGCTTCCACCACGACTCGTGATGGCAGCCTCGCAAACAGAAGACTCCCAGCTCCGCGCCCTCCGGAGCCTCGCGCCGCCGCCCGACGATGAAAAACCAGGCAAGTGGGTCAGCGACACGGTCCTCCTCTGCGCGTCGTCGACGACGCTCCAGGCGGCCTGCGGCGCGGTCTACTACAGCTTTGGCACGGTTTATCTCGCCATCCTCGAGCACTGGCCCGACGCGTCGCCGACGAAGGCGGCCCTCGTCGGGTCCTCCATGGACTCGTCGTTCTGCGGCGGCTGCCTCCTCGTCGGCCACGCCGTCGCGCGCTGGGGCCCCGTCCCGACGGCCGCGGCGGGCGTGATCCTCATGCCCGCGGGGCTCCTCGCGTCGTCGCGCGCGTCGTCCGTGGAGATGCTCGTGGCGACGTTCGGCGTGGCCCAGGGCCTGGGCTGCGCCGCCTGCTTCATGCCCGCGCTCGCCAGGGCAGGAAAAGGGCGCGACGCTCCCAAAGGCTCCTCTCTCGGCCGTTTTCCACTCGTTTCGGCTGATCTTTGGACGAGCGATCAGCGCTCTCGAAGCGTCGATCCTTTCTCTGGAACGAGCGCGCGCGGAACGCTCACGTTGAAGCGATCACCCTGTTCCCGCCCAGGCGCTCTCGACGCTGCAGACGCGCTTCGCGGGGCACCCGAACCTGTCGCTCTACGCGGCGGCGTGCTCCGCGGGCATGCCCGCGGGCATGCTCGTCGCGTCGCTCCTGCTCGAGCGGTCCTTCCGCGACGCGGGCTTCCGCGCGACGTTCGAACGCTGGGCGGCCGTGACGGCCTTCGTCGCCGGCGCCGCCGCGCTCGGGCTCCGGCGCGGCCCCCGCGCGCCGGCGCGGGCGGCGCCCCCCGGCTCGCCGCGGCGGCCCGTCGCCGCGCGGCGCCGCGAGTTCGTCGCGAGCCGCGTCTTCCGCTTCGCGTTCGTCGCGTACTCGCTCTACATGTTCGCGGCGACGGCGCGGCGCGGCGTCTTTGGTCCGCGTTCCCCGCGTCTTACGCGCCGCCCCGAGGTGCCCTACAACTTCGGCCCGTCGCTCGCCGTGCGCGCCCGCGTCGCGCCGCGCTCCGTCGTCTACGCGCTCTCCGGCGGCGCCATCGTCGGCCGGCCGTCGGCGGGCGCGCTCGCGCGGCCCGCGCGCGCGGGCATCCGGCGGACGACCGTCGCGACGATGCTCGGCTCCGCCGTCGCGCTGCTCGCGCTGCCCGTGTGCCTCCACGCCGACGACGGCGCGCCGGCCGTGCTGCTCCTCGCGTCCTTCGCCTACGCGGCGTGCCACAGCGGCCGCGCGTCGCTCATGCCGACGATGACGAGCCACCTCTTCGACCACGAGGTCATGCCCCTGGCCTACGGCTACTGCAACTTCGGCATGGCGTGCGCCGCGCTCGGCGCGTTCCCGCTCGTCGTCTACATCGCCGACGGCCACGGCGCGTTCCCGGCCTTTGGGCGCGCGGCGCTCGCGCTCGTCGCCGCGGCCGCGCTCGTCTCCAAGGCCGACGACGCGCGCGCGAAGCGCGACGAGGAGGCCGCGTTGCTCATCGAGCTCCCCGCCGCGCCCCCGGACGATATTCTGCCCGTGCTTTAGACGACCTCGGGCGCGATGGCGTCGTAGTGGGGCTGCGCGGCGTCGTCGTCGCCCTTCTCGCGGCGCGCCGACGGGAGCTCCGTCGCGAGGAAGCCGGCGACGACGAGGGCCGCGCCGCCCCAGGCCGCGGGCGCCAGGCGCGACCCCTTGAGCGCCCGGTCGCAGAGCGCCGACAGCGGGATCGTGAGCATCGTCGCGCAGCTCGCGGTCACGGGCGACAGCGCCACGACGGCGACCATGATCGACGCGTTGAAGACGAGCGCGAGCGCCGCGTTCAGCGCGATCCAGGGCCAGAGGTCGCGCGGCACGGGCGCGGCGTAGGGCTCGAGGCCCGCGGCGTCCAGGACGAAGAAGAGGGGCCACGTCGTCGCGAGCGACGCGACGCCGACGAGCGCCGTCGCGGCGTTGACGACGGGCCCGGCCGCGTCGCCGAGCCAGCGCGCGAAGCAGACCTCGTAGGCCGCGTAGGACGCCGCGCCGCCGACGACGAGCATGTCCCCGAGGAAGCGCCGGCCGCCCGCGGCGGACGAGCCGTCGCACGCGACGAGCGAGACGCCGCCGAGCGACACGGCGATGCCCAACACTCGCGCGACCGTCGGGCGCTCCCGCAGGAGGACCGCGGCGAGAAAAACGGCGAAGACGGACTGGGCCTGGAAGAGCACCGTGGCCTCGGCGACGGACGTGTAGGGCAGCGCGACGTACCACAAGTAATCGCCGGCCGTGTAGACGATGCTCAGGGCCGCGGCGACGGCGGCGACGCGCCGCTTCGACGCGCCCGCGGTCGCGACGAGCGCCGCGAAGGCGCCGCTGGGCAGGAACGGTACGAGGAGCGCCATGGACGCGTGGTTGAGAAACGTGATGAGGAAGGGGCGGTTCGCCTTCTCTTCGATCGACTGCACGATCTCCGACTGCACGACCCAGGTGACGAGCATGAGCGCGAGCGCCGTGTAGCCCCGGACGCGCGCGGGCTCCATCGCGGTGCCCTCGTCGATGATTACGCTATGCTTCCCATGCTGTCCAAACAAGAAAGGTTCAAATTCAATCGCGACAGGTAAATATCGTCAAACCAATTCTCTAAACGACGAGCATTATGGCCATCGGCAACAACGTCGACGCCGGCGGCGGCCTGCTGGGCGCCCTGGCCATCGGCAAGGCCGTGGGCCACGGCGCCCCGCAGGTCTACAAGCGGCGGCGCAAGGAGAGCGAGACGCAGGCCGCCGAGGCGGCGCGCGCGAGCGTCGTCTACCGGCCGAAGCTCGAGCGCGTCGGCGGCTGGCAGCTCCTGCGGCAGCAGAACAAGATGAACGCGGACCGGCTCGTCGAGGTGCTGCGCCGGGGCATCGGCGCGGCCATGGACAAGGGCATGGCGTACCGCGAGTTCTTCCACAAATTGGACGCGGACGGGTCGGGCGAGATCGAGGGCCGCGAGCTCCGGCGGGGCCTGCGGTGGCTCGGCATCGAGCTCGGCGAGCGCGAGGTGAATCTCATCCTGCGGCGCTTCTCCAAGGACGGGCGCTTCCTGCGCTACGAAGACTTTCTGAAGTTCTGCGAGGGGGAGGCGCGGGAGATGGACGAGATCTTCGACGCCGTGCGATCCGAGCTCAAGAAGCTGAGCGGCGCGGAGCGGCTGACGGTCGACATCGTCCACGCGACGCTGGACCTCGAGGTCGACGACGGCTTCGCGACGCTCGCCGCCGTCTGCGCGCGCCTCGACGAACTGGGGGTCCACGTGTCCGAGGAGCGGCGCGGCGTCCTCGCGAAGCAGTTCCTCGCGAAGAAGGTCTTCGAGGGGTTCTACCTGATCGACGTCGCCAAGTTCGAGGACCACGTCGGGGGATCCTCA
>NW_008705579.1:562393-598107 GCF_000186865.1 Aureococcus anophagefferens
TTGCCGCGCGCGCGCGACGGGCCCCAGGAGTACCTCGGCCTCGGCGACGACTACCGGCGGACGAGGCTCTACGGCGAGGAGGTGGAGAACGCGCTCCGGCGCCACGAGGCGACGGTGGACACGATGTTCGACGCCTACGCCAAGGTCGTCCTCGACATGGGCGCCGCGCCCGTCGTCGACTTCGACGACGCGCGGCGCCTCGTCGAGGCGCTCGACAGGGCAGGACAAGGGTGATTCAACGTCGCTTCAACGTGAGTGTTCCGCGCGCTCCCGTTCTGGAAAAAGCATCCACGCTTCGAGACCGTTCCGAGAGATGATCGCTCGTCCAAAAATCAGCCGAAACGAGTGGAAAACGGCCGAGATAGGAGCCTTTGAAGTTGGGAATTTCGCTCTCTTGTCCTGCCCAGGCGCTCGACCTCTTCGAGGACGACGGCTTCTCCCTGCGCCACTGCAACATGGCCTTTGTGTTCAGCCAGATGACGGTCAAGGACCGCATGGGGTCGTCGAAGCACCGCTACCTGTCCAAGACGGACTTCCTCGAGTTCCTGTGCCGCGTCGCGGACTACAAGGTCCGCGGCCCCGCGCCGGGCTTCGCCGGCGGCCTCGACGACGTCCTCGACGCGTTCTTCGCGGACCTCGAGTACCCGAAGCCGAAGCGGCCGGGCGAAGAGCCCGTCCGCACCTTCGTCGCCCTCGACCAAGCAGACGGCTAAGAGTTATGTCATCGCGCGCACGCCGCCGCGCGCGGCGCGCCCGGCGGCGCGACGCGGGCCCCCGCGGACGCGACGGTCCGCGAGCCGCGCTCGTACTGGTGGCAGAGGTCGCCGCAGGTCGCGCCGCCGCCCTCGCTGATGAGGAAGACGCCCTCGGCCTTCGTCGACGCCGCGAAGAGGGCGCCCTCGGACGCCGGCGGCGGGAGGACCGCCGTGACGGCGCGCGCGAACGCGAGCTGGTCGCGGTCGCTGGAGTCGTCGCGGTCGTACTCGGCCCACCAGGCGCAGGAGAGCGTCGCGGCGACGGGGTGGTGCGCGTCCCAGAGGAGCACCGCGCCGTCGGCGTAGTAGCCGAGGCCGCCGGCGGTTTCGTAGCGCGCGACCTGCGCGCGCAGCGCGGCGACGTCGGCCGTCTTCGCCTCGACGAGGCGCGCCTCCGTGCGCCACCAGGCCTCGCCGGGCCGCCGGGCGCTGCAGGGGCTCACGCGGGGCCGCGTGTAGGCCGCCGTGCACGGGTGGCGGAACGCCGCGAAGCCGAAACCGCCGCCCAGCGCGGACCGCACGAGGTCCAGCGGGTGCTGCTTCAGCACGAGTTTCCAGTCGACGAAGAGGAGGTAGCGCGCGTTCGCGAAGAACTCGAGCGGCAGCAGCTTCACGCGGCGGCTCGCGCGGCGGTCGCCGCGGCCGGCCGCGTCCGCGTCGAGCGCGACGACGCGCCACGGCGCCACGTCGCAGTGCTCGCGGAGCGACGCCGCGGACGCCGCGCCGGCGACGAGCACGTAGCACACGCCCGCCGTGCCGTTGGCGGCGCCCGGCCCGAGCCGCGTCGACGGGTGCGGGAACCGCACGCCGGCGGGGTAGACGAGCGTCGTGTACGCGACGACGTCGCAGCCCGCCGTCGCCGCCGCGATGCGCGACGCCAGCCGCAGCGATGGGCCGTCGGCGAGCGAGCAGTTGGATGCGACGGCCAGGGGCAGCCAGAGGGCTGCCGCCATGCGCATCGTGTGATTGTGCAAGGAGTGGGAAACGTCGGCGTTTTGGGCAAAGGGGTCAAGCATGGCGGAGATCGAGGGGCTGGTCCGCGCCTTGCGCGAGGGCGACGGCGCGGCGAAGGCGGCGGCGGCGCGGGCGCTGCGCGACCTCGCGGGTCGCGCCGTCAGCTGGTTGAGGCCAACGCCACTAATCACCATCGCCGAGGCCGGCGCCATCCCGCCGCTCGTCGAGCTCCTGCGGGACGGGGGCGCGAAGGCCAAGGCGGCGGCCGCACGAACGCTGGGCGACCTCGCGTGCAACGACGCTTGCGAGGTCCTGATCGCCGAGGCCGGCGGCATCCCACCGCTCGTCGCGCTCCTGCGGGCTCGGAGCAAGAAGGCCAAAGACGAGGCTGCGTGGGCGCTGCGCAACCTCGCGCGCCATGCCGCCGGCAAGCTCTTGATCGCCGAGGCCGGCGGCATCCCGCCGCTCGTCAAGCTCCTGCGCGATGGGAGCGCGAACGCTAGATATTGGGTCGAGCGCGCGCTGAGCCGCCTCGCCCACAACAACGACGCCAACGCGGTCGCGATCGCGGCGGCCGTCCGCTTCGAGGCGCTCGTCCAGCTCGCGCGGCGCGGCCGCGTGACCGTCGGCTACCAGTTCATCGTGCACGATGCGGGCGTCCCCGCCAAGCGCAAGGCCGCGCTGGTCGTCGCCGCGCTGCTTCGCGACTACGTCCCGGAATTCAAATCGGCCCCGCGCGACATCAAGACCGTCATCGCGTCCTACCTCTAGGACGCACCGCTAAGCCTAAGGAAGCAAAGCTGCAGTATCGGGACCGCAGCGGAGTCCGGCAGACCCATCGTGTGCGACACTGGCTTCAAGCGCACTCATCAACAGCGACCTCTTACGGCTCGAGGCGGAGCGGCGTCGGCGCGTCGGCGACCCAGCGCCGGTCCTCGTCGCCCGGCGCCCACTCGTGGTTGCCCGCGCTCGCCCAGGAAACCGGCAGGTCGACGAGGGTCATGGCGTCCGCCGGGAGGCCGAGCGCGCGGCCGCAGCCCCAGGTGAAGACCGCGCCGTCGCGGAGCGCGCAGGCGCTGTGCGCGTCGCCCGCGGCGATGGCGGCGACGCCCGCGAGCGCGGCGACGCGCTCGGGCACCCAGCGCATCGCGGAGTCGCCGTGGCCGAGGCGGCCGCCGCCGCCGTGGCCGAAGCTGTAGACGTCGCCGGCGGCGCTCAGCACGAGCGAGTGGAGCGCGCCGGCCGCGCAGTCGACGGCCCGGACGCCCGCGAGGCCCTCGACGCGCCGCGGCCGCGCGGCGTCGTCGAGCGACCGGTGGCCCAGGAACCCGCCGACCATGACGGAGGTTCTTTCCCGCCCCTCGCCGGCGCCCCAGGAGTAGCACGCGCCGGCCGCGTCGACGGCCAGGGAGTGGTGCTCGCCGCCGGAGAGCTGCACGACGCGGCCGTCGAGCGCGTCGACGCGCCGCGGCGCGTACGCGTCGCCGCGCTCGGGCAGGCCCAGCTGGAGGTGGACGTTGGACCCGAAGGCGTAGACCGCGCCCGACGTCGTCGCCGCGAGGGAGTGGTGCGCGCCCGCGGTCAGCACCGCGACCGGCTCCGGGATGCCCGCGACGCGCCGCGGCAGCGACCGGGACCGCTGGTCGCCCAAACCCGTCTTCCCCCCGAAGCCCGACCCGAAGGCGTAGGGCGCGCCGCGGTCCGTCAAAGCGAGCGAGTGCTGCTGCCCGCAGGACACCGCCACCACAAAAGCGCCCGCGAGCGCGTCGACGCGCCGCGGCGTCGCCGACGACTCCTGGTCGCCGTGGCCGAGCTGGCCGCAGCCGCCGTGGCCGAAGCTGTAGACCTCGCCCGACGCCGTCAGCGCGAGCGTGTGGAACGAGTGCGTCGCCACGGAGATGAACCGCAGGCCCCCCGCGGGCACGCGCGCGGGCCGGTGCACGCGGAAGACGGGGCCCTGGCCCAGGAAGCCGCGCCGCGTCGGGTCCGTGCCGCAGGCCCGGAGCGTGCCGTCGTGCGCGACGACGACCGTGTGCGACGTCCCGGCGGCGACGCCGCGCCGCGCGCGCGACTCGCGCGCGCGGTGCGGGAGCACGTCCTCGACGACCTCGCGCAGGTCCCGGCAGGCGACGGCGGCGCCGCCGAGGTCGTAGACGTCGGCGTAGTCCAGCGCGACCTCCTGCAGCTCCCGCGGCAGGGAATCGAGGGTGCTCGTAACGGTGTTGTTCGCGTGCGTGTTCTCGGCCATGTGCGCGTACGGCAGCGCGATCGCGTCGCCGCGTTCACCAACCATATGTGCGCGCGGGGTCCTCGACGGCGTAGCCATAGCGTTCAGGCGCTCTGTTCACCAGTATGGCTTCATACGCATTACGAACCATCGCGTTCTTCTGGTTGCCGCTCATCATGAACCTCAAACTTAATAACCTCAACCACCGTCGAGCATCGCGAAGTGCATCGCGCACAACCCCCTCCCGCCTCCTCACGTTACACGAGCCCGTCGCCCGCGCGGAAGGCCGCGGTGATGGGCGCGGCGTCGGCGTTGGGCGCGAAGCCGCGCTCCCGCGCGACGCCCGCGACGCGGAAGCCCCGGAGGTGGAGCCGGCCCCTGAGCCGGTCGATCTCGTCCTCGGCGCGGCGCGCCGCGAGGTCGCTGCCCCGCGCCGCCGCGCCGCGGTCCTCGTCGACGTCCGCCGCCGGCGCCTCCGCGTCGACGAGCGCGTAGGCCAGGAGCGGCGCCGCCGCGGGGCGTCGCTCCTTGAAATCGTAATAGCGGAGCCCGAGCTCGAGGGCCTGGCCCTTGCCGCGGCGGCAGCGCTCGCGCGGCCAGGGCGCGAGGTTCGCCGCGATCTCCACGGCGAGGTTGCCGTCCCTCGCCAGGGCGTCGAGCGTCGCGGCCTCGCGCGCGGCGATCAGCGGTTTCGCGGCGGCGAGGTTCAGGAACCCGCTCGCGAGGAGGTCGAACCAGTCCGGGCGCCGCGGCGAGGACCGGAGGGCGCCGTAGTGGAGGCAGCGGGGCTTGTGCTTGTTCCAGAACTTCTTCTGGCACGCCGCGGAGCAGAACTTGACGACCCGGCACCGCGCGCAGCGGTGCAATTTCCGGGGCTTTTTCCCGCACAGGCACGCGGCCTCGCAGAAGACAACGTCGCAGTCGAAGGCCGGCGCGAAGGGGTCCTCCTCGTCGTCGCGGCCGTAGCGCAGCGGCGTCGCGCGGACGTTCGCGTCGTCCGCGTCCCACCAGGCCCCGCGGGAGTCCCACCAGCGCGCCGCTGGCGCGGCGAAGGTCCGCGGCGACGCGACGCGCTCGCAGGCGCGGGCCGCGCCGCGCTCCAGCGCCCGGGCGAAGGCGAGCGCGCCGTCGTCGCGCGCCCGGGCCGCGAGGCGCAGCACCGCGTCGCCGTCGAGGACTCCCCCGGGCAGCCGGTCGAGCCACGAGTCCGGAACGCGGCAGTCGGCGCCCGCGAGCGCCTTGATCTCCGACGCGAAGTCGGGCCCGACGAGCTCGGCGACGGCGTACTCGACGAAGTGGGGGTGGAGCGACAGCGCGAGCGCCTCGTCGTCGAGGACGCGCGCGGCGAGCCCGCGGAGGTCGTTGGCGGCTTCGAGGAGCGCGTACCACGCGTCCGCGGGCACCGTCGTCGTCGCGCCGTTCCTCGGCCGCCGCGCGGCGGCGAGGCACCGGGCGACGCCGGCGCGCAGGCCCCGCGCGGCGCCCCGGAGGACGACGGCCGCGCGGTCGACGCGCGCGGCGCGGAGGTGCGACTCGACGGCGAGCCTCACCGCGCCGTCGCGCGCCGCGAGGCGGCACGCGGCGCGGAGCGCGCCCAAGTCGACGTCCGGGCTCGTCCAGTGGCCCGCGGCGACGAGCGCCTCGCGAAAGACGAGCGCGACGGCGCGGCCGGGCAGCGCGTCCTCGCGCTCGACGCGGCCCGGGGGCCAGCCCTCGACGGCCGCGACGGCGCGGCAGCCGCCGAAGTCGCCCTCGGCGGCCGCGGGGTCCGCCGGGTCGGCGACGTGCCGCTCGACCCAGAGCCGCACGGCCTTGGGCGTCGTCGGCGGCGCCGGGCCGTCGCCGTCGTACACGCCCGTCGCTTCCCAGGACCGGTCCGCCGTCGCCGCGGGGGGGAGCGCCTCGAGGGACCGCCCGCGCTCCCGCAGCGGCGCGCCGCCGTCGTCGTCCTCGTCTTCCTCCGCGTCGGTCTCCGGCGTCGCCGCGGGCGGGCAGGCGGGCGAGCCAAGGGTGGGCAGCATCGTGCTCGTTCGAAGGGCTCGATCAACCGGCAGTGCTTGGCTCAGTGATTGCGGTGAACATGAAGGCAATGAGTCCGCCGGCTTGCGATCGCGACGTCCCTGGCTCGCCCCTTAGTAGAACTGCCCCTCCTGCTCCGCACGCTGGTGGAAGGCGGCGATGGTGTCCGCGCCCTCGCCCTTGGCGTTGGGCACGAAGGGGAACGACTCGAGCGCGTCGAAGGCCTGCTTCTCGTAGAAGAGCACGGGCGACTCGTCGGACTGCGTCGAGTGGACGCAGCGGCTCGCGGCGTAGAAGAGCAGCGCCGACATGCCGTGCGTCGCGAAGACGGCGAGGATGAGCTCGAAGCGCATCGCGATGTCCGTCGCGTAGTCGGACGACGCCATCCGCTCGTCGAGCTTCCCGAAGAGGAAGAGCACCGTCGCGTTCATGCACGTCGTCGTCGCCATGATGATGGCGATGGAGTAGCCCCGGAGCCGCGGCGGCAGCGACAGCTGGAGCACGGAGATGGCCGGCGACAGCCAGCACTCCGCGAAGAGGACCATCGCGACGAGCGCGGCCATCGACGCGAGCGCGTCGTCGTAGAAGAGCACGACGACGGCGAAGGGCAGGGACAGCAGCGCCCCGACGGCGGGCACGTAGACGCGCGCGCGCCCGTTGCCCTGGCGCACCCAGTAGTCGACGATGCGCAGCCCCGTCGACGACGACACCGTGCCGCCGACGGCGACGGCCGCGGCGTTGACGAGGGAGAAGGTCGTCAGCGACTCGGGGAAGCAGACGGCGTAGAACTGGGGCAGGAACGCGAGCATGGCCGCCGTGCCCATGGACCGCACGGACGACGCGGCGATGAGAAAGATGAGGAGCTTCGACCTCAATACGGTGCCCACGAGCGCGCAGCGGCCCGTGCGCTCGTCCTGGTAGACGTCGCCGGGGTCCACGGGCCGCTCCGTCCGCGGGTACTTGGCCTGGTAGGACCCGTTGGGCACCGGCGGCGCCGCGTGCGCGCGCTCCGTGACCGCGCAGAGCGTCACCAACGCGGGAATCAAACGGCAGAGCGCGACGATGTGGCACACGGACCGCCAGCCCACGAGGGACGCCATGGCCAGGGACATGGACGCGACGCCCGTGCCCAGGTAGACGCCGAGCACCTGTGTGGAAACCAACCACTGGTTTGGGAGGTCCTGACCAAACTTGAGAATTCTCTAGCTCGGTCAAATTGAAGTCGATTCGGCTGATTTTTGGACGGATCGATCGCTCCCGTCGAGTTCTCGAAGCACAGCCGAAGAGCTTGCGTCGAAATTGTCGCGTACGCTCACATTGAAGTCGGGTTGAAGATTTGGTTTCCACACAGCCGAGCACGTAGATGCCGTTCGCCTCGGACCGGTGGTCGCCGCCGCACTTGTCCGACAAGAGGCCGTGGGACGCGTTGTTCACGAACCACTCGCCCAGGCCCAGCACGGCCCGGGCGGAGAAGAGCTCCCAGAAGGAGCCCGCGAGGCCCGTCATCACCGTCGACGCGCAGGACAGCAGCGAGCCGACGATCAGCAGGTTCCGCCGCTGCGGCACGACGCTGCTCGCGGCGCCGCCCAGGACCAGGTAGCTCCCGGAGAACGCGAAGCCGCAGAGGATGCCGAACTGGACGGACCCGATGCCCGTCGCCGCCTTGATGCTGAAGAAGTCCGCCTCCTCGCGGCGGCCCGACAGCGCCACGCCGTCGGACTCGGGCACGGCGTAGAGGAAGATGAGCAGGCTCGACGCCCAGTGGCTGCAGGCCAGGTTCACCAGGATCACGGACACGGACGCGCCCTCGCGCATGGCGCGTGCTCCGGCGCCGCGCGGCCAAGGGGCTGCGGCCGCCGACAGATCGCGCCGCCGGCGCCGCGCAGATCGATGCATCTCATGGGCAGCGTCGAGGCCGCGCAAACATTTTGGCCGAGCCTCGCATCGCGGGCATAGACGCCGTCGAGCCGCCGCGTGTTTAGCTCTCTCGCCACCGCCGCGCGCCGCCGCCCCGGCCCTCCCGCCGCCGGCGCCTTGGCCGCGCCACCATGGGCATCCTGTTCAGCCGCGTGTTCCAGGCCCTCTTCGGGTCCAAGGAGGTGCGCATCCTCATCCTCGGCCTCGACAACGCCGGCAAGACGACGATCCTCTACAAGCTCCAGAACGAGACCGACGACGAGGAGATCATGACCATCCCGACCATCGGCTTCAACGTCGAGACGCTCCAGTACAAGAACATCAAGTTCCAGGTCTGGGACCTCGGCGGCCAGACGAGCATCCGGCCCTACTGGCGGTGCTACTACCCGAACACGGACGCGATCATCTTCGTCGTCGACTCCGCGGACAAGGAGCGCCTCGCCGTCGCGCGCCAGGAGCTCCAGGCCATGCTCGAGGAGGAGGAGCTCAAGGACGCGATCCTCCTCGTGCTGGCGAACAAGCAGGACCAGCGCGGCGCGCTCGGCGCCAAGGACGTGTCCGAGGCGCTCGGCCTGCCGGACGTGCGCAACCGCCAGTGGTCCATCCAGGAGACCTGCGCGACCAAGGGCAAGGGCCTGTCCGAGGGCTTCGACTGGCTCGTCACGTGCATCAAGGGCGAGTAGGCCGGCGGGCGTCGCGCGTCCTAAACAACCGTACCCGGGGATGGTCGCCGAGCCGCGTTCGACGCATCCACACGACACAAAGTTACATGCCGACGTCGTCCTGGAGGTCCGCGCCGCTCCGGTTGAAGCTCGGCGGCCGCTTCTTCGCGGCGTCGTCCGCGAAGGACAGCGTCGTCGGCGTCGACGCGGACGAGTCGGGCGCCGCGGCCTCGTCCGTCGCCGCGCGGCGGCCCCGCGTCGTCGGCGGCGCCGCCTCGGGCGCGGGCCCCGCGAGGTAGTCCGCGACGCGGTCGACGAGCGGGCCGGACCGGTCGCGCGGCGCGCCGAATCGACCAAAGGCCCGGAGCAGCGCGCATAGCACGGCCGCGTGGCGCCGCAGGGTCCGGAGCAGGGCGCCGTCCTCGACGGTCCTCTGGTCCGACGCGAAGGGGTTCGCCAAGCGGTTCTTGACCCAGGCGAAGGACCCGTCGGCGAGGACGCGGACGAAGACGCGGCCCGACCGGTGGAGGTACTGGCGCTCGCGCGCGTGCGCCGGGAGCATCTTCGCCGCCGCCTGGGACGCGCGCCGGGGCACGGGCGCGCCCCGCAGGGGCTGCTTCCGCGCCGTCGCCGAGTGCGCCGCGGCCGCGGCCGCGACGAGCGCCGACGGCGAGTCGCGCGCGAAATCCAGGCGCCGGTGCAGGGCCCGCTCGAGCGCCGCCGCGAGGGCCGGCTCCGGCGCCGGCGGCACGGCGGACGCGTGGGCGATGAAGGGGTGGATGTCGAGGTGGATCGAGTACTCCGGCACCTGCACCAGATTCAGCTTGAGCTGCTTCGCCTTGCGGCAGAGCGTGCTCAAAAACTCCTCGACGACCCAGCCGGAGCACAGGAGCCAGTGGAGCGCGAGGCGGTAGCAGCGCTGGTCGTCGACCGACGAGTCGCACTCGAGCGCGAGCCACTCGTCGCGCCACGTCGCGTGCTCGAGCGCCATCTGCAAGAGATGGGGCCGCGCGGGCAGCCCGCCGAGCTCGCGGCCCGCCGCGGCGTCGCGGCGCGCCTCGAGCGCCGGCGACCGGCCCGCGGCCCGCTTCGAGTTCAAAAAGGCCTCGAAGCGCCCGAAGCGCTCGAGGTAGGACTCGCGGCCGCCCGCGTCGCCCGGCGGCACGAGCGCGAAGAGCACGCGCCGGAACTTGACGGAGCTGAGCGTCGCCGCGGGCGAGAGGAAGCCGGAGATGACCTGGTCGAGCGTGTTCCAGTTCGTCTCCGGCGACGGGTACTTGAGGAAGGTCTGGGTCTTGGACGCGTACGCGCCCTCGTCGCCGCACCTGGGCAGGACAAGAGTGCGAAATTCCCAACTTCAAAGGCTCCTATCTCGGTCGTTTTCCACTCGTTTCGGCTGATTTTTGGACGAGCGATCATCTCTCGCAACGGTCTCGAAGCACGGATGCTTTTTCCAGAACGAGCGCGCGCGGAACACTCACGTTGAAGCGACGTTGAATCACCCTTGTCCTGCCCAGGCGCCGCACCACAGCGCGTACTCGTAGTCGAAGCGGTTGCTCTCGTCCGCGTTGTTGCCGTGGCGCGACCGGTAGGAGCGCACGTCGACGCGCTTCTCGAAGCCGTTGTAGCTGAGGACCTGGATGCGGTGGCCCATGGACAGCGTGTAGGTCGACGCGGCGCCGCCGAGCGGCGGCGTCCGGCCGCGCGGCGGCCCGCCGCCGCGCGGCGGCGCGAAGCCGCCGCGCGACGGCCGCCGGCGGCCGCCCCGGCCCGGTCGGGGGTTCAACCGGGAGATGCGCTCCGGCGACTCGTCGGCCTGGACGACGAGCTGGTAGTCGCCCGCGATGCGCTGCGCGACCATCTGCGCGACCATCTCCGCGGCGCCCGTCGTCGAGTCCGGCGGCAGGAGCACGGAGTGGTTCGCCTCCTCGTAGGCGCCCGTGCCGAACTCGTCCGGGAGGTAGTCCGTCTCCACGGGCAGCACCGCGGGCGTGATCAGCGACTTCCAGTTGGGCCCCGGGCAGTGGAGCCGCGTCGTCGCGGACCGGAACTCCTCGGAGCCGATGGGGAAGACGTGGCTCCAGCGCCGCCGGTTGTGGGACCGCTGCTTCAGCAGGTCGGACTCGTCCTCCTTCCGGAAGGGGTTGACGAAGCGCCGCGGCTCCTCCTCCGCGTACTCCGCGGCGGCGTTCTCCGGCGCGGGCTCGAGCGACGCGTGGAGCCCGGACCGGGGCCGCGCCGCGGCGGGCGCCCCGGGCGACCGCGGCGGCTCCGGCGACGCGAGGGCGGCGCCGGGCTCCTCGTCGACGGAGTCGCTGCGCTTGTGGCGCCGGTCGCGGAGGAACGAGCCGCGCGGCGGCGACCGGTACGCCTCGGACGCCAAATCCGCGCCCGAGTTCGACCGGTGGCGGAGCCGCGCGCGGCCCCGCGCGTCCGACGACGACCGCGCCGCGGGCTCGAAGTGCTCGGGCTCCGGCGACCCCTCGCGCTTCTCGGGCGGCGGCTCCAAAAGCTCGGGCGGGCCGCCGCCGTACGTCGCCGCGTCGTAGGCGTCGAAGCGGTCCTCGAGGGACGGCTCCCGGACGTCGCGGCCCCCGCGGCGGCTCGGCGCGACGAAGACGCGGGACCCCGCGGACCGCGGGCTCGACGCGCGCGGCGACCCCGCGAGAGTCGTAGACGTCGACGACGACCGGCCGAGGAGCGACGCGTCGTAGCAGTAGGGCAGCTGCTCGTCGTCGTCGTCGAGCGTCGACTCGTCCTGGGACGGCGCCCGGGGCAGGCCGTCGGGGCTCGCCAAATCCTGGGACGCCTGCGACGACCCCAAGTCGAACCAGACCGCGGGCTCGGCCGAGCCCGCGCGCGAGCTCAGGCTCCCCACGAGGATCGACGGCCGCCAGGGCGCGCCGCCGCCGGACGACGCCAGCGACGACTGGGGCGTCGTCGAGACGGCGTCGTCGTAGGAGCCCGACCGCTCCAGGCTGCCGCGGAGCGCGGACCCCAAACCGCCGCGCGGCGACGCGGGCGACCGCGGCCGCGCGGGCGGCCGGCGGCCGCGGTCGGCCCGCGGCTCCGCGGGGGGGTGCGCCTCGAGGGCGCCGACGGCGCCGCCGCCGCCGGACCGCAGGAGGAAGGCGAGCGCGTCGGGCACGCGGCGGCGCCGCGCGGCGTCCGCGCGGTCGCCGCGGCGGTCGCCGTCGCCCGGCGGCGACCGCCGCCGCCCCCGCGCGTTTTCGTCGCCCGTGCGCGTTTCGCCGAGGTCCAGCGTCGCCATGCGCCAGCCGTCGCGCGCGCGCCGCGGCGCCGCGGCCGCGATCCACGCGGCGGGCTCCGCCGCGCGATCGGGGTCGACGAAGCTCAGATTGATCCAGTGGGGCACCTCGTAGGTCGCCCGGCCCCGCGACTTCTTCGACCGGTGCATGAAGATGGGCGCCGTGTGGAGCGGCGGCACGGCCAGCGACAGCATGTCCATGCCGATGCCGTTGTCCATCATCCGCTGCTTCGTGATCTGCGCGAGCCGCGCGTCGACGCTGAGCACGCCGCAGCCCGCGCTCACGAGGACGATGGAGTTGCCCGTGCGCTGGACGTCGCGGTCCATGTAGTGCTTGTCGAGCACGTTTAATGTGAGATTGATCGCCTCGAGGACGTTGCCGTCGGCCGCGCGGCACACGCGCAAATTCCGCGGCACGACGCGCGCGAGCGACCGCGCGAAGGCCACGAGCTCCCGCTTCAGCGCAGCGACCAAACGCTGCGCGTCGTCGTGCGCCGGCGCCTCGTTCTCCAGCACGACCTTGTAGAGGTCGCGCGCGCCGCCGAGCCCGCCGTCGACGCGCGCGAAGAGCACCTGGGCAGCACAAGGGTGATTCAACGTCGCTTCAACGTGAGTGTTCCGCGCGCGCGCGTTACGGAAAAAACATCCACGCTTCGAGACCGTTCCGAGAGATGATCGCTCGTCCAAAAATCAGCCGAAACGAGTGGAAAACGGCCGAGATATGAGCCTTTGAAGTTGGGAATTTCGCTCTCTTGTGCTGCCCTGAAGAGCACGACGGACAGCGAGTGGTTCACGCCCACGGCGCGCCAGCGCTCCAGCAGGGGCGCCGCGAAGCCGTCCACGAGGCGCTCGACGTGCAGCGCGTCGCCGCCGCCGCCCGTGGGCTCCCACATCTCGAACGACATCTGCACGAGCCAGAAGAGCCGCGTCGACCGCGTGCGGAACACGAGCCGCGTGTTCGCGCTGAGCACGGCCGACGTGATCGTCGACCCGTCGCAGCCCCGGAGCTCGTGCGCGGCCGCGCGCATGCCGCCGATGTCCAGCACCTTGCCGACGTGGAGCGCGCGGCCGACGACGGCCGTCTTGAAGCGCCACATGTCCGCGCGGCTCACGAACTGGTCCTTGAACCAGAACTCGCAGAAGTCCGCCGCCGCCGACGCCTCCGGGTCCTCGCAGAGCTCGACGGACGCGTCGGACCACGGCGCGACGCCGCACCTGGGCAGCAAAAGGGTGCGACATGCCCAGTTTCAAAGGCTCCTCTCTCGGCCGTTTTCCGCTCGTTTCGGCTGATTTTTGGACGAGCGATCATCTCTCGGAGCGGCCTCGACGCGTGGGTGCTGTTTCCGAAACGCGCGCGCGCGGAACACTCACGTTGAAGCGACGTTGAATCACCCTTTTGCGGCGCGACGCCGCACGCCTCGGCGACGGATTTCAGCAGCGACAGCTCGAGCCGCTTCGACGCGAACTTCTCGAGGCGGCTCTTCTCGTCGACGCGGACCAGGGTCGCGCGCAGCACGACGCGCGAGTTCGCCGACGCCGTCGACGTCTTGAGGAAGACGACGGACCCGTCGCGGATGCCCGGGAACGTCTCGGGGTGGAGCAGCAACTCGTCGCTCGAGAAGCTGCCGTCGTGCACGTGCACCTTCGCCGCCGCCATGGCGCCGTCGCGCGCCGCGGCGCGGCGCGCCGCGGGCGGTCGGCGGCCTCGCGCGCGCGCGCGTCGACGGCGGCGGCGGCGTGGAGAGATGCTCGAGGTGCTTCGACTGAGCTGCGACCGCAACTTGAAGGCCTCGTTCAGCTCTCATCGGGAGCATGCGAAAGGGCACGGTTAGCGCTGCGCCGGCCGGTGCTTAGGGCTCCTCCGCCGCGCCGTCCTCCGGGAGCGCGGCGTCGCGGAAGTTGTGGACGGGGGCCTCGTCGAGCGCGGAGAGCCGCGCGCCGTCGGCGACGACGAGGCCGACGACGACGGCGACGTCGTCCTCCTTGCCGCCGTAGTGCTCGAGGCCGTCGAGCCTCGCGGCGTCCGTGAAGGGCGTCGCGGCGGATTCGTCGTCGAAGACGGCGACGGCCGCGTCCGCGAGCGCGGCCGCGAGCACGTCGAGGTTCTCGCGGCAGTCGTCGAATGCGGCGGCGTCGTCGCTCAGGCCCGCGACGCGGTCGCTGAGGCTCCCGAAGCCCCCCTGGCGCGCCGCCGACGCCCAGACGACGCCGACGCGCGCCGCGACGGCGCGCTGCGCGGCGTCGTCGGAAACGTTGTCCCAGAAGCCGTCCGTCGCCGCGACGACGACGTCGCCGGCCCGCGCCGTCGCCGCGAGGGCATCGGCGCCGCAGGCGCCGAGGGCCGCCTCGCCCGCGAGGTCGTCGGCGGCGGACGCCTGATACGGGCAGTTGAAGTAGTGCGTCTGGTCCGCCGTGCGCAGCACGACGCGCGGCCAGAGGCCGACGGCGCCCCGCGACCGCCGCGGCGCGGGCCGCAGGAGCGCGCAGGCGCTGTCGCCGAAGTTGCAGACCTCGAGGCGGTCGCCGTCGAGCGTCGCGACGAGGAGCGTCGAGCTGCCGCCGCGCCGGCAGACGTCGTCGCGCGTCGCGGCCGCGCGCGCGGCGGCGACGGCGGCGACGGCGCCGCCGCCGGCGTGCCGCTGCGCGTGGGCGAGCAGGCGCCGCGAGAAGTCGCCCGGGTCCACGCCGGCGCGCTTCGAGCCCCCGACGCCGTCGGCGACGCCGAGCGCGTTGTCGGCGGCGCTGGCGAAGTAGGCGTCCTCGCCGTCCTTCTTCTCGCGGTGCGGCCGACTGCTGCTGCCGACGAGCAGGCGCAGGCGGCGCCGTGCGAGAATTGGGCGCGGCGCACGCTCCGCTAGGGCTCGCAGCATCGTCAAGTTGTGCAAGTGCTGCGGCAAATTTGCAAAGAGCAGGGCAAGTTCTCTGCAACCAGCGATCGATGGGCAGATGATGGGCTCTCCTGATGAGGCGGTTGCTCGGTTGTGTTAAGTGAAACACCTTCAAGCGCTTCAGCACGATGGCAGCGCAATTGGCCGAAGCGCTCACGCGTGCGAGCGACGCGGCCGTGCTCCTGGAGCGCGGCGACGCCGCGGAGGCCTGCGCGCTGTACCGCAAAGCCGTCAAGCTCACGGCGAAGGCCGTGCGCAGCGACGCGGCGCTGGCCGAGGCCGCGGCGCTCATGGCCGACGCCTTGCTCGCAAAACTTGCCGCGGCCAAGGGCGCCGAGCCGTCGGCGGCGCCGGCGGACCGCGTCGTCGCGTGCGAGGCGCTCGCCGGCGCGGCGCTCGACGCCGCGGCGCGGTCGCTCGCGGCCGACGGCGTGGTGGTCGTGCGGCGGCGCGCGGACGCCGGCGACGTGCGGCGCCTCGGCGCGCACGCCAAACGCATCGAGGCGCTCGTCGCCGACCGCGCGCGCCGCGGCGCGTTCTCGTGCCTCGAGGCCGCGAGCCGCCGCCGGGGCCGCGTCGACGTCAAGCTCGACGCCTGCGGCCACGGCGCCTTCGACGCCGCGGCCGCGGACCTGGCCCGCTTCGCGCGGCGCGACGACCGCTGGCTCTGGCCCTTGGCGCGGCGCGTGCTCGGCGACGACGTCGTCTTGGCGTACGTCGGGCTCGTCGCGTCGTTCCCGGGCTCCGACGACCAGCCCTGGCACGCGGACGGCGTGAAGCTCTTCCCGGGCCACGGCGGCGAGCTCCCGGCGCACGCGCTCAACTGCTTCGTGCCCCTCGTCGACGTGACGCGCGCCGCGGGGCCGACGGAGTTCGCGCCCGGGTCGCACCGGCCGCAGGCCGAGCGCGCGCTCGACGCCGAGCTCCGCCGCGGCGGCGCGCCCCGCGACGTCTTCGCGCCGGAGCTGGCGCCGGGCGACCTCCTCGTCTACGACCAGCGCACGGTCCACCGCGGCGTCGCCAACGTGTCGCAACACTCGCGGCCCATCCTCTACCTCCTCTTCTGCCGGCCCTGGTTCCGGGAGCACATCAACTTTGGCTCGACGTCGCTCTTCGACGACGACGACGAGCCGCCCCGGGAAAAGAAGAAGCACCGGTCGTAATCACACCTTACGAGTCGGCGAGGCTCCGCGCGAGGGCGGCCTTGAGCGCCGCGTCGTCGTCGTCGTCCGCCGGCGGCGGCCCGCCCATCGCCGCCGCGAGCGCGCGCGACAGGTCCGACGCGGACACCGCGGGCGCCGGCGCGGCGGCGGACAAAGCGAGGACCCGCTGGAGCTCCTCGTCCTCGTCGTCGTCCTCGTCGTCGTCGTCGTCGTCCTCGTCGCCCTCGAGGTCCTCGTCGCCCGGCTCGCCGTCGTCGAGAACGTCCGACGACCGCCGCAACAAGTGCGTGTCGCTGAAGATGTTCAGGCGGCACGCCAGCCGCTCGGACGCCTCGAGGACGAAGCCCTGGCTCATCCAGTAGACGCAGGAGTCCTCGAGCGCGAGCACGTAGGTGTTCGCCTCGTTGCAGGAAGCGGCGGCGGTCACGAAGTTCACGGCCGCGGACGCGAGGCCCCTGCCGCGCGCGGCCGGCCGCGTCGTCACGTAGTCGACGATGAGGCGCGACCTGCGCGCCGGCGCCGCGCCCGCGGGCGCCGGGTCGAGGACCGCGCGGAGCACGCAGGCGACGCCCTCGGCGCCGTCGCGCGCGGGGTCGACGAGCGCCGCGTAGTAGAGCTGGAACCCCGGCCGCCGCGCGCTCCACTTCTTCCAGTCCTCCTCGGGCTCGATGTCGCCGAACTCGTCGCTCTCGTTGAGCGCCGTGGAGACGAGGCTCATGAGCGCCAGGGAAGAGCCGTGGCGGAGGATCATCCCGTGCTTCTCGAGCCACTCGCTGCTCTCCTCGCCGGCCTCGGGCAGGCCGCACCAGGAGTCCGTGCGCGCGCGCTTCGCGGCGAGCTCGGCCATGGGGGTGGAGCGTCGTCGGCCAGCACGAAGCGCTCACCTGCTCGAGCCAAGTCACACAAGAGTCGCGTCGTCGGTCAACGCGAAGCGCTCACCTGCTCGGGCCAAGTCAAGGCGGTTCAAGCACGGCTGTAAAAGCTGCTCCTTTGACACAGTGCAGCCCGCATACAGGGGACTTTGCACGATGGACGCCGACGACGACCTCGCCTGCGACCTCGAGTTCTTCGCCTGCGCGCAGCGCGTCGCCGCGTGGGACGTGGTCGAGCCCGACGCGCCGCCGCCCCCGGCCCGGGACCGGCTCGGTGCGCTCGAGCGGCGCGTGCGGCGGCTCTCGCGCCGCGTCGAGGCCCGGCGGCCCCGGCCGGCGGCGCCGCGCGAGAGCTCGCGGCGGGGCAGCCTCGCGGCCTGGGAGCGGCGCGCGCTCCTCGAGGCCGTCGAGCAGCAGCTCGCGGCGCGCGCCTTCGGGAGCTTCTACTGCTGGACGCAGTTCACGCTCGTACACCTCGAGCTCGACGTCCGCGCCGTCGCGCGCGCGCTCGCGGCCTTTTGCGGGCTCGGCCTCCAGGCCTTCGTGCTCGCCATGGCGCTCGACGCCAAGTACGCCGCGTGGCGCGAGCGGGCCGACGAGCTCGAGGACGACGACGACCGGGTGGACTGGCGGCTCCGGAGCCGGCACGGCGTCGGCGGCGTGCCGTCGCTCGTGCTCTTCCCGCTCTGCTTCGGCTCCCTCGTGCTCGCGCTGTCGCTCCGGTCCGAGCTCCACGAGCTCGTCGTCGGCGCGCTGCTCGTCGTGCCCGCGGCGCGCGAGCTGACGTACCGCGCGGGCTGGCGCGGGCGCGTCGCGTGGTTCGCGGCGCGGTCGCTGGCCTACGGCGTCCACGTCGCCAGGCTGGGCCTCGTCTTCCTCTACCTGCGCGTCTCCGCGGCGCTCCTGGGCACGGCCGACGGGCCCGTGGACATCATCGTCGACTGCCTGACGCTCGTCTTCGTCCTCGAGCTCGACAACCTGATGCGGCTCGCGGGGCGGGAAAAGGCTCCGATCTCGGCCGTCTCCCACTCGTTTCAGCTGATTTTTGGACGAGCGATCATCACTCGGAGCGATCTCGACGCGTGGATGCTTTTGCCGGAACGCGCGCGCGCGGAACGCTCACATCGAAGCGACGTTGCATCACCCCGTTCCCGCCCAGGCGCCTCGACGCGTCGCGCACGCTCTTCGGCCGCGCGCGCGCGTCGGCGAACGACCGCGCGCGCCACCTCGGCGCCAAGCTCCGGGCCATCGCCGCGGCCACGCTCGACGCGGGCACGTCCGGGCGGCGCGCGGAGGCGCGGTGCGAGCACGCGTGCGTCGTCGCCTGTGTGGAAATCAACCACTGGTTTGGGGGCCCCCACCAAACTTCAGAACTCTCTATCTCGGTCAATTCGAAGTCGATTCGGCTGATTTTTGGACGAATCGATTGCTCTCGTCGACTTCTTGAAGCGCAGTCGAAGAGCCTGGTCCAAACCGTTCGATTACGCGCACATTGAAGTCGGGTTGAAGATTTGATTTCCACACAGGTCGTCGCGCTCGCGGGCCTCGTGCTCCTCGCGGCGTGCCGCATGCAGCGCGTCACCGCGCGCGGCGACGTCACCGTGCCCGGGGACCCGGACCGGGACGCCATGGCCGCGGCGCTCCACTGGGTCTCCAAGGCCATGATCCTCGTCGTCGCCGCGCTCGTCTGTGCCGAATTCAACCACTGGTTTGGGTGGTCCTGACCAAACTTCAGAACCTCTAGCTCCGTCAAATCGACGTCGATTCGGCTGATTTTTGGACGAATGGATTGCTCCCATCGGGTTCTCGAAGCACGGCAGAAAACCTCGCGTCGAAACGGTCGCATACGCGCACATTGAAGTCGGGTTGAAGATTCGATTTCCACGCAGGCGCTCGTCGCCCAGGCCCGGCGCTTCGCGCTCCACGTCTCCGCCGCGCACGCGGCCGCGCTCCTCCTCTTCGACGTCGCCGTCGTCCTCGCCCTCAGCGACGCCGCCGCCGACGCCTTCTTCGCGCCCGACGCGCCGCGGGAGAGTTTTTTTTAGGGCCCGTTGAGGCCGTGCGGGAGGGCTTCGTTGAAGTTTTACTTGCATTCGAGTTACCGCGCTCCTCGGAGTCGATGGCTTCCAGCCTGCTCGTCATCGAGACGGTCGCGGAGCATGCGGTGCTCGACGCCTTCGACGCGGTGACGCTCGCCGTCGTGTCGCGGTCGTGCCGGGGCGCGGCGCGGCGCGCGGTGTCGCGGCGCTTCGGCGCCGTCACGGTGGCGCCCTACCTCTGCGACCTCGGCGAGGCGTCGCGGCGGACGCTCGACGGCCGCGGCCTGCGGGCGCTCGCGCGCCTCCTGAGCGGCGGCGGCGGCGTCGAGTGCGTCCTCGACCGGCTCCTCGGCGCGTCCGACGCGGCGCTCGCGGCCTTTTGCGCGTCGCCGGACGTCGCCGCGCGCTGCGAGCGGCTCGCGGTGCGCGCGTGCCCGCGGCTGCGGTCCCCGGGCGCGCTCGTCGGCGCGCTGCCGCGGCTGCGGACGCTGAGCCTCGAGCGCTGCGGCCAGCTCGCGGACGCGGAGCTCCGCGACGCGCTCGCCGCGGCGCCGCCGACACTCGAGGGCCTGTCGGTGGCCGGCTGCTCCGTGACGACGACGGACGACTTCCTCCTTCGCGCGGCCGCCGCGCCCTGCGCGCCGTCGCTCGCGTTCCTCGACGTCTCGGGCATGAAGAAGCTGACGATCCGGGGGCTCGCGGCGCTCGGCCGCGCGGCCGGCGCCCTCCGGAGCCTCCGCCTCGACGGCTGCGACGGCGTCGACGTGGCCGCGCTGCTCCGCGACGCGGCGCTCTTCCCGGCGCTCGCGGAGATCCACGCGAAGCGCGGCTCCCCCGGCGCCGCGCGGCGGTCCGACCTCTTCGCGGGCCTCGCGGCGCGGCCGCGCCTCGAGGTCGCGTCCCTAGCCGCGCAGTGCTTCTTCGCCGCCACGCGGCGCGGGCCCCGCGACGCCGCGCCCGTCGCCGCGGTCGCCGCGCCGCGGCTCGCGCGCCTCGAGCTCCAGGGCTGCAGCGTCGACGCGGTCGCGGTCGCGTTCTTCCGAGGCGGCCCGCGGCGCGGGCTCCTCGCCCTCGACCTCTCGGCGTGCTCGGGCGCGGCGCGAGAACACCTCGAGGCCGTCGCGGCGCGCTGCCCGGACCTCCGGTCGCTGCGCCTCGCGTGCCTCGCGCCGACGCTCACGTCCGACGCGCTCTGCGGCCTCGTCGCCGAGCTGCCGCGGCCGGAGCAGCTCAAATTGCTCGACGTCACGTGGAACGACGGCGTCACGGCGGGCGGCGTCCGCCGCGCCGCGGAGCGGCTCTCGCCGGACGCGACGATCCGCGCGAACGGCAAGGCGCGCGCTCGAAAGCGGCCCCACGCGGCCGGCCGCTGCCCGGCGCAGCGCGCCGACGGCGAGGTCTTCGAGAGACGGGTCGCGTTCTCTTGCGGGACGTGCTCCCCGGGGCAGGGCGACGTCTTCTGCGAGCACTGCGCGGCGACGTGCCACGCGGGCCACGACGTCGTCTACAAGGGCAAGATGAAGATGTTCTGCGACTGCCCGACGCTCTGCGCCGGGCACCGGTGCTGCCCCCGGGGGCAGGCTCGGTGTGCAAGGTGAACTCAAGAAGGCCTTCAAGAGCCGACCGTCGACCTATTCAAGGGATCTTCAATCATCCCCTTGACCTATTTCGTCGCTCGGCCTTCCTGCTCTGTTATGACGTCTTTCCTGTTCCGGCGCTTCGCGACGACGCGCGCGCCGGCGCCCGTCAACGTGGCCATCGTCGGCGGCGGGCGCATGGGCGAGATCCGCGCGACGAACATCGCGGCGTCGACGGAGGCGACGCTCGCGGCCTTCGTCGACGTCGCGCCCGACGCCGCGCGCGCCTTCGCGGCGCGCCACGGCACGGCGCCCTTCGGTGACCTGGGCGGCGCCGCGGCCGCCGCGCGCGCGGCGGGCGCGCCGCTCGACGCGGTCTGGGTCTGCGCGCCGACGCCCGCGCATCCCCGGATCATCGCCGACGCCGCGGCGCTGGGGCTCCACGTCGCCGTGGAGAAGCCCGTGGCCATGGGCGTCGACGACATCGCCGCGGCCTACGACGCCTGCGCCGCCGCGGGCGTTCACTTGCAGTGCGCGTTCCAGCGCCGCTGCGACGCGTCCTACGAGGGTCTGCGGAAGGCGGTCGAGGCCGGCGCGGCGGGCGCGCTGCGGTCCGTGCGCTGCACGTTCCGGGACCACCCGACGCCCGAGGCCGCCTTCCTCCTCGGCGGCGGCGGCGACCCCTACCACGACCTCGCGACGCACGACGTCGACTTCGTGCTGAGCTTGATCAAGTGCTCGCAGGCGCTCGCGCCGCGGGCCGCCGACGCGCCGGCGGCGCTCGCGCACTGCCCGACGGAGGTTTATGCGGTCGGCGCGTCGTCCGACGCCGCGCTCGCCGCGGCCGACGTCCACGACTCCGCGACGATCATGGCGACGTGGGCCTACTCGGGCGGCGCGGCCGCGACGTTCGACATCTCGCGGGCCTCGGCCTACGGCTACGACCAGCGCTGCGAGGTCTGGGGCGACTCGGGCGCGCGCGTCGCCGTCGAGAACCCGCACCGGACGGCCCTCAGCGTCTCCGACGGCGCCGGCGTCGCGGCGGACCGCCTCGCGCACTCGTTCCCGGAGCGTTTCGCCGACGCGTTCCGCGACGAGCTGTGCCGAATTCAAATCTTCAACCCGACTTCAATGTGCGCGTATTCGAATGGTTCGACACAAGTTCTTCGGCTATGCTTCGAGAACTCGACGAGAGCAATCGATTCGTCCAAAAATCAGCCGAATCGACTTCGATTTGACCGAGCTAGAGAATTCTCAAGTTTGGTCAGGACCACCCAAACCAGTGGTTGAATTCGGCACAGGCGACGAGCTCGCCGCCTTCGTCCGCGTCTGCCGGGGCCTCGAGGAGCCCAAGGTGTCGCGCGACGACGCCATCCTCGCGACGCTCGTCGCCGAGGCCGCGCTCGTCTCCGCGACGCGGCGCCTCCCCGTGAAGATCACGAACCCCGGCGGCTCCGCGGACCCGGCGGACCTCGTCCTCGAGTACGCCGAGCCGCCGGCCGCGGCCGCCGCCGCCGCCTAGGAAGGCGCGCGACAGGCCCCGCGCGAGCCACGCGACCGCCCGCAGAACCGCCCGACCCGTCCGCCCGCGCGAAGAGCGCGACCGCCGCCCGACTCGTCTCCCCGTTCCGTCCGCCCGGCTCCCCTAGGACCACTTATCCGAGCAGATCGTCCCCCCGTCGACGCCGACGATGTCCGCGTAGACGCCCGCGGCGCGGAGGTCCGCCTCGTAGGCGCGGCAGTCCGGCCCGCCGTAGAGCGCGTCCGTCGCCGCGTCGCGGACGCCGCGGACGAGGCCCAGGGCCGCGGCCCGCGGCGCCAGGGCCTCCGGCGGCGTCCCCGCGGCGCAGAGCAGGTTGTAGGACATGGGGCCCGACTCCGCGACGCCGAGGCCGCTCGGCTCGACGTTCGGCACGCGGAACGCGTCGTCCACACCGGGCACGATGCGGAAGACGGCCCACGCGCAGGCGTAGGCCGGGTGCCGCGCGAGCAGGCCGCGCTGTACGCCCGGCCCGTAGGCGAGGCGCGGCTGGACGAGCTCGAAGAGCAGCGCGGGCCGGCACGCGTCGATGGCGCCGCGCGCGCCCGCGAGCATCTCGAGGTCCATGCCTTCGACGTCCGACTTGATGAGCGCGGGGCAGCCGCCGGAGATGGCGCCGGCCCGCCGCAGCCCGTCCAGGGACGCGAGCGCCGCCGTCTCGGGCGCGGCCGCGGCCGCGTCGCCGGCGAAATCGACGCCGCGCCCGGGCGCGAGCGCGCGCGCGCCCGAGTTCTCCCGGCAGAAGCCGCCGTCGCACGCGCCGAGGGCGACGCGCCCGCCGTCCGCCGCGCCCAGGGCCTCGCCGTGGACGTCGACGTGGCGCAGGCCGTTGAGCGCCACGGACGCGGCGAGGAGCAGCCGCGGCGCCCGCTGCGGCTCCCAGACGTGGACGAGGCCCGAGGCGCCGACGGCGGCCGCGAGGCCCAGCGTGTGCGCGCCGACGTGGCCGCCGCACTCCCAGACCGTGTCGCCGGGCCGCAGCAGTTCCGCGGCGATGTCGACGATGGGCTGCTCCCACTCGCCGATCTCGCGCAGGTGCGTGCCGACGACGCGGTCGCCGAGGTCCGTGACGGAGACGCCGTAGCGGCCGCGCGTGACGGCGACCTCGCCCTCGACGAAGACGTTGTGGCCCTCGCCGGGCGCGAGATTGCGGCTGTGCGTCGTGTGGACGACGGCCGCGAGGATGGCGAGGCGCTGGCCCATTGCGCACAAGCTCAGGGGCAGCATCTAGGGGCAGCTTTGTTTGGTTGCACTTTCAACAATTCTTGGTGCGAGAGAATCTCAGAGATCTCGAGAGCAGTGGGAGCATGCCGTAGGTAAGCCGTAGGCCTTGCCGTGATTGATACGTCGTGCGGCAAGACTCCGCGTCGCGGAGTCTTCAGAAAGTTTGTCAGTGGCGTTGTGATTTCAAGGCCTGCCAGCCGCACGACGTATCAACCACGGCACTGCAAGGATGGCCATGGGGCTGCCTGTTCACATCCGCTCTAGGTCGCCGGCGGAGGTCGCCCTATGAGCCACTTACGCCGTCGCCGCAGTCCGGGAACCGCGCGGCCCAGCCGAGGCGCTGGAGCCGCGCGAACTCCGCGCGGAAGCGGCGGTCGCCGGGGCAGTGGAGGACGACGGGGTACGTGTCCGTGAGCGCGTTGTGGAGCGCGCCGTCGCGGACGCCGAAGTCGCGGGCGTCGCCGCGGCCGCCCGTGTTGCCGAAGAGCTCCTGGTGCGCGTCGAGGACGATGCGCGGCGCCCCGCGGCTCGCCGGCGCGCCGCCGCACGGCGGCGGCGCGCCGACGGGCGCCTCCTGCGCGAGGTACTCGCGGTGGAGCAGCGTCTGGTCCGACGCGCCGTCCCAGTCGGCCGCGCGCGTCGCAAGGACGCGGGCGAGGAGCGCCGCGACGTGCCCCGCGCGGCCCGCGAAGGACCCGCTGTTGAGGAACCGGTAGGGCGCGCCGGACTCCGGGTACGCGCGGCCGACGCACTGCTCGTCACCGCCCCGGAAGTAGAAGGGCTGCTCCGCGGAGAAGACGACGACGTCGGCGTCGCGCGCCTCGAAGCGCGCGAGCCGCGCGACGACGGCCGCCGCGCCGCCGCCGACGGCGACGTCGTAGCCGTCGACGGCCATGAGGACCGCGGCCCGCGGCAGGCCCGCCGCGAAGTCGCGGAGGAGCGCGAGCTTGAGGCCGTTGCTCCAGGTCGCGCCCGGCGGCGGCGCGAGGACTGTGAGGCCGAGGCCGTAGCCCGCGGCGCTCTCGCGGAGGCGCCGGAGGCCGCAGTGCGTCTCGTCGGTGGCGAAGGTCGCGAGGACGACGTCCGGCGGCGCCGCGGCCGCGCGCGCCGCGCGCGCGAGGGCGTGGCGCGCGCCGAGGTCGTCGTCGTCGGCGGCGAGCGCCGCGGCGAGCGCGTCCGCCGCGCGCGCGGCGTCGCCGGGTCGGTTCCGGTCGAGGAGCGCCATGCCCAAATGGCGCCGCGGCGCGGGGTCGCCCGGCGCCGCCGCCGCGGCGCGCGCGGCGTCGTCGACGGCGCCGTCGAGGTCGCCGCGCGCCGCGCGCACGGCGGACCGGAGCGTCAACGCGCCGGGCAGGTCCAAAACCCGGTCAGGAGGTCCTCCGCGCGGCCGTGGTACCCCGCGCGGAACGCGGCCTGCGCGAGGGCCGCGTCGAGGCCGTCGGAGGACGCCCCGGCGCGCTTCGCGGCGTCGTAGGCGTCGACGGCGCCGCCGTAGTCGCCCGCCGCGAGCCGCGCGGCGCCGAGGAGCGCGCGCGACGCGCCGTCGCCGCCGGCGACGCGCGCGAGCACGCGCGCCGCGTCGCCGAAGCGCCGCTGGTCGTAGAGCACGCGCGCGCGGGCCGTGGCCTCGGCCGCGGCGAGGGTCCCGTTGCCGCGGAGGACGACGTCGGCGGCGATGGCGTCGGCGCAGGCGAGGCCCTGGGGCGTCGGGCCAAAGTCGTGCCGCGCGCAGAACGCCGCGGCGTTGGCGTCGACGTCGCCGTCGAAGAGCGACGCCGGCAGGTCGTCGAGGGCGATCTCCGTCGTCGGCAGCGCGGCGCCCAGCCACGCCGCGACCAGCAGGCGGGCTTTCATCGTGCGGGCGGCCCCATCATGTCAACGGCACGGCAACGATGAAGATCCTATATCCTGTCAAAGCAGATTTTCACCTACCCACTCAGTTTCTACGGGCTGCATCGATCGAGGTGCGTCGTCGCGCCGCCGCCCGCCGCCCCGCCCGGTCCCCCCCGCGCCCGTCCCGTCCCCCGACCGGCGCCGCGCTCGCAGGTCGACGCACCGGACACGATGAAGTACACGGAGGAGGCCTACCAGCTCACGGACGAGGAGTCCCTGGCGCCCGTGCGCGCCGCCCCGCAGCGCTCGTCGCGCGCGGGCTTCGCCGCCGCCCTCGTGGCGACGGCCCTGTCGTCGGCGGCCGTCACCTACCGCGTGGCGCGCCCCGCGGCGGGTGCCCCGGCGCTCATGGCGCTCGACGGCGACAGCTCCGTCGTCGTCCACGCGTACGTCGACGCCATGTGACCCGACTGCCGGAGGCACGCGCTCTCGCTCCACACGTTCATGTTGAGCCACAGCGACGTTCTCGACGCCATCGACCTCAAGGTCGACTACCTCGGCTCCGCGGCGTCCATCGAGGAGCACGGCATCATCTTCGAGTCCGTGAACAAGTACGAGCTCTGCGCGGAGGACTCCCTCGAGCAGGGCGAGTGGTGGCCCATGGTCCACTGCATGTACGGCCTCCAGGCCTGCATGTCCTACACGGAGACGTCCGACGCCATGTCGTGCTCCGAGGCCGAGTCGGGCGCCGACGACGACGTCGCGATCCCGGGCAGCGACACGACGGGCCTCGACTCCTGCGTCTGCACGCTCGAGGGCGTCGTCGACTACTGCTCGGCGAAGCACACGTCGACGAACCTCACGACCCTCTCCGCCTGCACCAAGTCCGCGGAGGCGCTCACGTTGTACGAGGAGAGCAACAACGTCGCCTACGCGATCAACGACGGCTCGCCGCTCTGGGTGACCATCAACGGCAACGAGTACTCCTTCTCCACCAACGAGACGGACATCGGCCTCGCCTCCTGGGCGACACAGGTCCTCTCCCTCACCTGCCAGGCCATCGACGACTCCGGCGCGAGCCTCCCGTCGACGTGCTCCGACTACGTCTACCCGTCGTCGACGGACTCGTCGGACGTCGACAACACGGGCGGCGACGTCACGCCCGTCGTCCCCGTCTAAAGCGGCTCACGCCGCCGCGCCCCCCGCCCCGCCGTCGTCGCGCGCCGCCCAAGACCAAGCGCGCCCGCGACCCGCGCAAGGGCCGCCGCCGCTCCGCGTCCGATCACATTGAACCTCTGTGAAGCGAGCGCCGACCCGGAGATCGCATGACGGACCGCACGCCTCGCCCCCGACCGGGGGCGGCGTGCTCCTGACATGATCCCGGACCCTCGGCGCCTTCGGATTCCGCGGACGGCGGCGGCCCGCGGCTCGAGCGCCGCGGCCCGACGACGACAGCGGGACGGGGGACGCACCCCCCGCTTCTCCACTCCCCGCGCGCGCGCCTAGCGCCGCATCCCTCCTTTAACCATTACGTATGCGAACGCGCGGCGGACGCGGCTACGTACACTAGTACTGCGCCATCCCCGCCGTCGGTCCGTTTAGGCGACCCTCGGCGCTCGAAAAAGACGGGGCGCGCCCCCTAGAGCGCGGCGGCGGCGACGCACGTCGGCGAGTCGACCGCGGGCGGCTTCGGGGGCCCGGCGGCGGCGGCGGCGACGGCGGCGTCGATGGCCGCGACGACGCGCCGCGCGACGGCCGCCGGGCCGTCGGCCGCGTCGACGCGGGCCGCGTGGTGGTCGAGCCCCGCGTAGTAGCGCGCGTGGGCCGCGTCGAGCTCGGCGAGGTACGCCGCGGAGCAGCCGCCGCCGCCCGCGCCGCCCTCGGCGTCGTCGGCCGCGCCCTCGCCGTCGCGGCCCCGCGCGGCGACGCGCGCGAGGAGCGTCGCCACGGGCGCGTCGAGGAGGATCGTCGCGCGCGCCGTCGCGGGGAGCGACGCGAGCATGGAGTCGTGCGCGAGGTCGTAGGCGTCTTTATCGCAGCCCTTTAAATGCGTCGCCGCGAAGACGCAGCGGTCGCTCCAGAGCGACCGCTCCGAGACGACGAGGCGCGCGCCGGACGTCAGCGCGCGCCGGAGCGCGGCGTAGCGCGTGCTCAGCGCCATCATCTGGAACACGGCCGCGTGCAACCGCCCGTCGTACATGGCGGAGAGGAGGCCGGCTTGCTCCCAGGCCGCCACGGGCTCGTCGACGAAGACGACGCCCTCGACGCCGGCGTAGGCGTCGCGGAGCTTCGCCAGGAGCGTGCTCTTGCCTACCACGCGCATCGGTGACGGATCGTCCCAGCCACGATCTCTCGAAAGACGCCGCGTCGCTTGCCAATGCCGATGTTCCCCTCGATGTTGACGAGCAGGCACCCCTGTGGCAGCAGCGGCGTGGACCGGCGCGGCGTGCGGAGCGGCGGCGCCTCGTCGCGGCTCTTCTGCGGCGTCATGATTTTGGAAGCAGCCCAACTGCGATTTGCAAACGGAGGCCACGCGGGCTGCGTCATGGGCTGCCGCATGATGCACTTCACGTGAACAAATCCTTGAACCCGTCGGCCCGGTCATGGGCTGCGGAGAAGCTCTGCCGCTGCGGCTTGCTGCATGAATTTCACGCGCTTCTTCGAGCCGCCGGCGGCCGAGGCCGCCGCGCCGAAGAAGCCGCGCGCGCGCCAGGCGGCGGCGACGCAGGAGTCCGCCGCGCCGCGCGCGCGCAAGGCGGCGGCGACGCAGGAGTCCGCCGCGCCGCGCGCGCGCAAGGCGGCGGCGACGCAGGAGTCCGCCGCGCCGCGCGCGTGCAAGGCGGCGGCGACGCAGGAGTCCGCCGCGCCGGCGCCGCCGGCCGCGCCGCTGCCGCGGGCCTTCGCGGCGCTGCTCTTCTCCTACGACGACCTGCGCGCGGTCGCGAAGTCCCTCGAGCGCATGCGGCACGTGTCGCTGACCGTGGATAACGTCTGCGCGACGGCGCGCGCCGCGCGCGGCGCCGGGCTCGAGGCGCGGCTCCGCGCCGCGCTGCCGCGGCTCGCGGCGTGCTGCCCCGGCGCCGTGGACGTCGTCGACGACGACGGCGGCGGGGGCGGCGTCGTCGTCTTCCCGAAGCTCGCGCCGCCGCCGCCGCGCGGCACGTCGCACGAGGCCGAGCGGCGGCGCCGCGTCGAACACGCGCTCGCCGCCGAGGTCGAGCGGCAGCGGCAGGCGGCCGGCGGCGCCTGGGACCCCGAGCGCGCCGCGCCGTCGGCCCGGGCCTTCGAGGACCGCGCCGCGGCGGCGCGCGCCGCGGCGGCGTCGCGGAAGCGCGCCGAGGCCGCCGCCCGGGACCCCACCGCGTTCCTCGACGCGATCGCGGAGGACGAGCGGTCGCCGCTCGTGCGCGCGCTCGTGGGCCAGGACTGGTACGAGGGCCAGATCGCCCACGTCGAGACCGTGCCCGCGCGGGCCGCGACCTTTGGGGCGCTGCAGTCCAAGCTGCCCGCGGCGCTCGCGGCCGCGACGGCGGGCCGCCGGCTCTGGTCGCACCAGGCCCTCGCCGTCGACGCGGCCCTCGGCGGCCACCACGTCATGCTCGCGACGGGCACGGCGTCGGGCAAGAGCCTCGCCTTCACGCTGCCCGCCGTCGCGGCGGCGCTCGAGCGGCGGGAGCGGTCGCTTTTTCTGTTCCCGACCAAGGCGCTCGCGCAGGACCAGGTGGCGTCGCTCCGGGAATTGCTGGAGCCCCTGGGCCTGGCCTGCGCGACGCTCGACGGCGACACGCCCCGCGACGACCGCGCGACCATCGCGGCGGCGCCGCCGGCCGTCGTCGTCACGAACCCGGACATGATCCACGCGACGCTGCTCCCGGGCGCCGGCGGCGAGTGGCGCAGACTCCTCGAGGACGTGACGTCCGTCGTCGTCGACGAGGCCCACGTCTACGTCGGCGCCTTCGGCACGCACGTCGCCGCCGTGCTCCGGCGCCTGAGCCGCGCACTCGGCGGCGCCGCGCGCTTCTTCTGCTGCTCGGCGACGATCGCGAACCCGCGCGAGCACGCCGCGCGGCTGCTGCCGCCCGGCGGCGGCCGCGACATCGTCGTCGTCGACGGCGACGGGTCGCCGCGCGGCGCGAAGCAGGTCATCGTCTGGAACCCGCCCCACAAGCCCCGCGCGGACGCGGCGGCGGCGAAGCGGCCGCGGACGTCGCGGGACGCGTGGCGCGTGCGCCGCGGCGGCCGCGGACGGCGGCGCCGCGGCCGCGGACGACGAGACCGCGGCCTACGACTCCGGCGGCGACGAGACGGAGGCCTACGACAGCGACGGCGCCAAGGCGCTGACGGGCGAGGAGAAGCTGCGGCGGCGCGCGGCGGGCGCGGAGCGGCGCGCGCTCGCCGCCGCGCTCGGCGGCGCGGGCGCCAGCGCCGCGTTCCCGAAGCGGCGGTCGTCCATCGTCGAGTGCGCCAAGCTCTTCGCCGCCCTCGTCGAAGGCGGGACGCGGACGCTCGCCTTCGGGCGCACGCGGAAGCTCGTCGAGCTCGTGCTCGGCTACGCGAAGGAGCGGCTCGAGGCGGGCCGCGCGCCGGAGCTCGCGGCCCGCGTCGCGGCGTACCGCGGCGGCTACCGCAAGGAGGACCGGCGCCGCATTGAGCGGGGCCTCTTCGGCGGGGGGTTGGCGGGCGTCGTCGCGACGAACGCGCTGGAGCTCGGCGTCGACGTCGGCGACCTGGACGCGACGGTGCACCTGGGCCACCCGGGGTCCATCGCGTCGCTGTGGCAGCAGGCGGGCCGCGCGGGGCGCGACGCAAATTCGACGAGCGCGGCCATCGTCGTCTGCTGGGACAGCCCCATCGACCAGCACTTTGCGCGGTGCGGCGGCGACCTGCTCAAGCGGCCAATGGAGCCCGCGGCGCTCCAGGTCGCCAACGAGAGCGTGCTCGCGGATCAGCTTGTCTGCGCCGCCGCCGAGGCGCCCCTCGAGGCGCGCGACCGGCCCTTCTTCGCCCTGGCCTGCGGCTGCGGCGGCGGCGACTGCGGCGCGTACGACCGCGCGCTGACGATGCGCAAGGCCGACCGCTCGCTGCGCGAGGCCCCCGGCGGCGGCTGGGCGGCGGCGCCCCACGCGGCGGACCACGCGCGGGCCGTGTCGCTGCGCGTCGTCGACCCCGTGACCTTTTCCGTAAAGTGCGGCGGCGCCGTCGTCGACGAGGTGCCCTACTCGCGCGCGTTCTACGAGCTCTACGAGGGCGCCGTCTACCTGATCCAGGCCGCGCCCTACCTCGTCACGCGCCTCGACGTCATGACCCACGAGGCGACGGTGAAGCGTTTAGGCGCCTGCGACTACATCACGTCGTCGCCGGGGCAGGAAAAGGGCGCGAATTTCCCACCGTCAAAGGCTCCCGCTCCCGGCGGTTTCCCGCTCGTTTCGGCCGATGCTTGGACGAGCGATCGTCCCTCGGAACGGTGTCGACGCGTGGATGGCTTTTTCCGGACCGCGCGCGCGCGGCACACTGACGTTGAAGCAACATCGCGCGTCGCCCGCGCAGGTCGTCGCGGAACCACACGGACGTCGACCCGGAGAAGGTGCTGCGATCGAACCGCGAGGTCCGCACGGGCGTCGTCCACGTGAGCTCCAAGGTCTGGGGCTACCGCAAGGTCTGCAAGAAGACGCTCCGGATCCTGAGCATGCACGAGTTCTCGCTGCCGAATCTCGAGTTCACGACGCGCGCGACGTGGATCGACGTGCCGAAGCGCGCGCCCGCGCGCGACTCGCATCTTCAACCCGACTTCAATGCGAGCGTCGTCGAACGATGTGGCACACGCACTTCCGCCGTGCTTCGAGAAGTCGATGCGCGCCATCGATCCGTCCAGGAATCAGCCGAATCGACGTCGATGTGACCGAGCGAGAGCATTTCAAAGTCTGGTCGGGACGTTCCGGCTCACCGGTTGACGTCCGCGCAGGCGCGCGCTCGACGCGATCGCCGCGCGGCGCCTCGACGCGCGCGCGGGGCTCCACGCGCTCAACCACGCGCTCCTCGCGCTCGCGCCCCTCTTCGTGCTCTGCGACCCCGGCGACGTCGCCACGGAGCACGTCTACCCGTTCCAGACGCGGCCGCGGCCGTTCCGCGCGATCGTCTACGACGCGCGGCCGGGCGGCCTCGGCGTCGCGGAGGAGCTCTACCACCGCATGGGCGCGCTCCTGCGCGAGGCGCGGACCCTGCTCGCGTGCCCCTGCGGCCTCGCGACGGGCTGCCCCGCGTGCCTCCACGACGGCCGCCGCGCGGGGCAGCAAAAGAGAGCGAAATTCCCAACTTCAAAGGCTCCGATCTCGGCCGTTTTCCACTCGTTTCGGCTCATGCTTGGACGAGCGATGATCTCTCGGAGCGCTCTCGAAGCGTGGATGTTTTTTTCCTGGAACGCGCGCGAGCGGAACGCTCACGTTGAAGCGGCGTCGAATCACCCTTTTGCTTCCCAGGCCGCTGCACGGGGCACAACGTCGCGCTCGACCGCGACGCCGCGCGCCTCATCGTCGACGCGCTCCTCGACCGCGGCGACCTCGACGAGGGCGCGCCGGCCGCCGGCGCCGGCGACGCCGCGCCGGCGCGCGACGCGACGCCGCGCAAGGCCGCGGCGACGCGGGCCGCGCGGCTCGACCGCGCGGGCGTGCTCCCGGGCGCGCGCGCGCTCGGCGTCCGGCCCGAGTGGGCGCCCTGCCTGCCCGACTTCCGGCCGGGGGGCGAGTCGTAAGGGGGGCGCCCCGCGTCGCCGCGTTTCGACCGGTGCGTGGTCGAGCGGGCCTGTCCCCTCTCCCCGACCCGTGTCGTGACGAAGGTCTTTTACTGCGTTGCAGCGGCGGCAGGCTCCGGGGGGAGGAGCGGCGGCGGCTGGGGCACCGGGTGGCGGACGTCGGGGTCGTTCGCGTGGTGATGACGAGCGTGTTTCTTGGGGGGCTCCGGACAGCGCGGCGGCGGCGGCGCGTGGCTTTCGCGCCGCGGCGGGCCGCGGGGAAAAGCGCGTCTTGTCGGCGCTTCTCTTTTTGGCGAGGTACGAGGGGCGCGCCGCCTAGTTCGCCTTCTCGCGGTGCTCGCAGAGCCACATCTTCTGGCCGTGCGCGTCGAACTTCTCGGCGCCCGCGAATTTCTTCACGCGGCACTTCGAGGCCTTCTCGCACTTGCCGTGCGAGATCTTGTAGGCGCAGGCGTGCTTGAACCGGCACGCGCCGCTCTTGTAGACGCAATTCCGCTTCTTGCGGCACCGCGATTCCTTGGTGAGGACCTCGCAGTCCGCGAGGCACTTGTGCGAGCCGCCGACCCACGCGCACTTGGCCCTGCGGTTGCACTTGCGCTTCTTCGTGACCGCGAGGCAGCCGCAGGTCACCCTGTCCTCGCGGTGGGGGTCGCACTCATCCTCCGTGAAGGAACCGTCGCCTTCTCCGAATTCGCCCGCGTCCAGCGAGAGATTCGTCGGGGCGGTAGTGGGACTCGCGGAGGGCTTGGCGGTGGGCGCGTCGGAGGGCTTGGCCGTGGGCGCGTCGGAGGGCTTGGAGGTCGGCGCGTCGGACGGCTTGGCCGACGGCGCGTCGGACGGCTTGGCCGTGGGCGCGTCGGACGGCTTGGCCGACGGCGCGTCGGACGGCTTGGCCGACGGCGCGTCGGAGGGCGTGCCCGTCGGCGCGTCGGAGGGCGTGCCCGTCGGCGCGTCGGAGGGCGTGGCCGACGGCGCGTCGGAGGGCGTGCCCGTCGGCGCGTCGGAGGGCGTGGCCGACGGAGCGTCGGAGGGCGTGGCCGACGGCGCGTCGGAGGGCGTGGCCGACGGAGCGTCGGAGGGCGTGGCCGACGGGGCGTCGGAGGGCGTGGCCGACGGAGCGTCGGAGGGCGTGGCCGACGGAGCGTCGGAGGGCGTGCCCGTCGGAGCGTCGGAGGGCGTGGCCGACGGCGCGTCGGAGGGCGTTGCCGACGGCGCGTCGGAGGGCGTGGCCGACGGGGCGTCGGAGGGCGTGGCCGACGGAGCGTCGGAGGGAATGACGAGCGAGGTCGAGCTGGCGGTGAGCTCGAAGGTGTAGTAGCACGTCGTCGGCTCGTCGGAGACGAGGGTCTGCTCCGTCGCAGAGTCGTCGACCACGAGCGAGAGGAGCGCGGTGCGAGAGCCCGAGATCGGAGGGCAGTAGTCGCCGTCGTCGTAGTTCTGGTCGTCCCCGGACGTCGACGCGTAGTAGCCGATGGCGTACACGTCCGTGCCGCCCACCGTGTAGTCGAGGGACTCGCAGCCGCTGCTGGCGCCCGTGTTCTGGATGATCTCGCCCCCGCCGTACGCCACGCCGTCGCCGATGGTGACCTTGTAGCAGTAGGTGCCGTCCGACGCGTAGACCACGGCACCACCGTAGCTGTCGATCGTCGACCCCGAAGCCACCGGCGCGAACGCGGCACAGCCCACGAGAAAGGCGTACCCGAAGGCCTTGCGCGAGTCCTTGCGCCAGTTCATGGTTCACTTTGCCTGCGGCGGCGCGATGTCGGCGAAGCGCTCGAGACAGTCGACGTCGTCGCCGATATCGCGAGCGCGCGCGCGCATCTCTTTCGGGGGGGGGTCCGAGGCGCGCGCGCGCCGCTCCAGGTATGTAAGCCGCGTTCTGGCGGGTACGCGTGGGCGCGCGCGCGTCAGGGGGCTTTTGCGCACACGACCTCAACGGCGTCTTCGAGCGCCTTCGATGCGCTCAACACCTTCGGCGCCATCCCCCGAGGTGCGCGTCGGGCGATGGACTCCGAGGTGGGCGGGCAACGCGATCCAACCCCTAAAACGGCGCGCGAGCGCGCGCAAAGCCCGCGCCGCGGCGCGCGAGTGAAGTCGACTGCTTATATATCGCCAGAGCCTACTATCGCCCGAGCCTACTAGTAACTGAATAAATTGCAACAGTAATTGCAGTTCCGGCCGAAGGTCCGTCTTTCGGTGTGGCTCCTTCTGGAACGTGAATATGTAGATCCGTATTTTTCATCTTTTGTGAGATCTTAGTTTGATTTCTAGGGTCAATCAAGCTCCATGCAACACTTTTGGCGACGGCCATCGATTCTTTCATAACATCTCCTTGCATTCCCGTCAGTCTCAGGCCCAGAGTCGTATTCGAAGGGATGTATTTTGTTTCAATGACCGTGAGACCACCAGTTCCATTAGAGCATGCGTAGGGTAAAATGGATGTTGTGGTATTTGGCCGGGGGTCGGCGAACTCTCGCCCGACATGCGACTCGCGAACCTCGACACCTCCCACGACCCCTCTGTTCACACATAGTTCCTCCGAAATCCCGCCCGTGGTTGCGCGTCACGACGGTCGGGCGATGCACTCTGCTCAAGGGGGGCGGGCAACGCTCGCGACAAGCGGGCTCGGAGCTCGGGCCCCCCGGCTCGCGCGGCGGCGGCGGCGGACGGGCGGAGGTGCCCCCCCCCGGCGGGGCCTTAGGAGAGGGGCGGTATCCTCGGGGCCCGGCGGGCCGAGCTCGCGCGGGACGAGGCCGCGCGCGGCGGCGGCGAGTCCGGCGCGGACTCGCCGGAGAGCGACGAGCCGTCGCTGAGGTCCGACGCGCCGCCGTCGTCGTCGCTGAGGAGGCCGAGGGCGAGGTGCTGGAGGTCGAGGAGCCGCGCGCGGCGCGCGGGCGCGTCGGAGCCGTCGTCGCCGCGGCGCGCCGCGGACCGGAGCTTCGTCCGCTCGTGCTCGCGGAGGAGCGCGAGGAGCGCGCCGCGCTCGCGCCGCAGGCGCCGGAGCTCGCCGTCGCGGGCCCGGCCGTCGCGCGCGGCCTCGCGGCGGCCGCGCGCCTCGGCCGCGGCGAGCCGGTCCTCCGCGCGGCCCGCGTCGCGCTCGAGCGCGCGCGCGGCCTCGACCGCGGCGTCGCGCTCGGCCGCGAGGCGCGCGGCGTCGGCCGCGGCGGCGCGGCCCGCCGCGCGGGCCTCGTCGAGCTCGCGGCCGCGGGCCGCGCGCGCGTCGTCGAGCGCCGCGGCGCCGCGGCGCCGGTCGGCGTCCGCGCGCGCCGCGTCCGCCGCGGCCGCGGCCGCGGTGTCCGCGGCCGCCGCGGCGCGCGCCGCGTCGGCCGCGGCGAGCCGCGCCTCGGCGTCGCCCCGGGCCGCCTCGGCCGCGCGCGCGTCGCGGACCGCGCGGTCGCGGTCCAAAGTCGCGAGCCTCAGCTCGTGGCGCCAGAGGAGCGCGGCGTCGTCGCGACTCCGCGCGGCCGCGCGCGCGGACGCGGCGCAGGCCCGAAGCAGCGCCGCGCGGTCCCGGACGAGGCGCAGGCACTCGGCCCGGAGCCGCGGCGCGCCGAGCGCGCCGAGGCGCGGCGCGGCCTCGCCGCCCGGCGCCGGCGCCGACAGGACGAGCGCGAGCTCGAGCTCCGGCGGCGGCGCCGCGGCCGTCGCGGCGACGGGCGGCGCGCCGGCGTCGGCGGCGTCGGGCACGAAGAGCAGGAGCACCTCGCCCCAGGTCACGTCGCCGCCGCCGCCGAGCCGCGCGTCGAGCGCGTCCAGCACGTCGCCCCAGCCCTCGGCGCCGACCCAGTGGCGCATGAGGTCGCCTAACCGCTCGTCGCCGCGCAGGGCGGCCCGCAGGGCCGCCCGCGGCACGGCGCCGGCGTCGCCGCCGTCGAGCGCGCAGAAGACGCCGCGCATGAGCGCCTCGGCCTCGGGACGCAAACCCGCGGCGAGCGGGTCCCGCGGCGGCGCCGGCGCCGCCGCGAGGTCCGCGCCGCCGGCCCGGAGCGCGCCGAGCTCCGCGTCCCGGCGCTCCCGCCGCCAGAGCC
>NW_008705579.1:598543-599457 GCF_000186865.1 Aureococcus anophagefferens
AGCGCCGCGGCGCGCGCGCGGAGCGCGTCGCGCTCGGCCGCCGCGGCCGCGAGGGCTTTCGCCGCGCCGTCGGCGCGCAGCGTCTCCCGCGCGAGCGCCGCCTCGAGGCCCCGGGCCTTGCTCGCGGCGACGTCGAGCGCGACGGCGCCGCGCGCGCGCTCCTCGGCGGCCGCGGCCGCGGCCGCGGCGCCGGCCGCGCGCGCGCGGCTCGCGGCGGACCCGCGCACGAGCGACGCGAAGACCTCGCGGCGCCAGCGGCTCAGCACGGCCTCGTAGCTCGCGGCGTCGCCGCGGGCGCCGAAGTGCTTCGCGGCGCCGGCGGCCATGGCCGTTTCCTGCAGCTCGACGACGCGCTCCAGCGCCGCGACCTGCGACTTGAGCAGCGCGACCTCCGTCATCTCGCCCTCCACCGCGGCGAGCATCCGGAGGCCGGTGCAACGTCGCGCGCGATTGCGGGTGCAAGGTCGCGCGCGTTTGCGTTCGAAGAGCTCCAGGCTTTGCGCGCGCTCGAGCGCTCGGCGGAGGTCCCACATCGACAACATCGGCCGCAACACTCGGAGCAGCCCCGCCAGTTGGCTGCGACGCTATGGGACCGCAGCGCAAGCCCACGCTCCAGCAACACTAAACCCATCATCGACACACAACAACACAAACAACCGACGGCGCTCGCCGGTCGTCGGCCGGAGAGTGTGCGGGCAATGGTGCGGCTGTGGCTGGCGCCGCTCTGCGCCGCCCTGGCGGCGATGCCGCGCGTGGACCGCGACCCGCGCGTGGACCGGCCCTGGGAGGCGGCGACCGTCGCGCCGCGGCGCAACGGCGCGCGCGCCGGCGCGACGGGCCCCGTGTCGCCGTCGCCGCGGCCCCCGCGGCCCGGGAACCCCGGCGTCGTCCGGGACGCGCGGCGCCCGCGGCCC